>NW_004955481.1:2317218-2481557 GCF_000276665.1 Chinchilla lanigera
AATAAAACACACCTTGTGAGGCTTCTTCCCTTCAGTGTGGTGAGCTCATTTCTGTCTCACCCCTCACTCACTGAGAAGCAGCGCTAGAGTTTGGGAAACTGACCTCAGCTCAGGAGGTACAGCTACCTGGTCTAGGGATAATCTTATTTCTCTTGCCAATGATTGGTTGAGGGGCAGGTACAGTATATTACACCTGACCATGAAGTTAGGTGGATGATTCCAGGAAAAATTTTGCTATTTTTTGAGACAGCGTATTGCTATGCAGTTTAGGTTGCCCTTAAATTCATTATGTAGCCCAGGCTGGCCTCAAACTTGTGGCAATCCTCTTGCCTCAGCCTCCAGAATGCTGGGATTACAGTTGTGCACTACCATGCCACCCAGCCCTGTTTGGTTTTTGAGACAAGGTCTCATCATGTAGTCCATGCTGGCCTTGAACCCATTATGTAGCACAGACCAACCTCATGACAATACTCCTGGCTCAGCCTCCTGAATGCTGGGATTACAGGTGTGTACCACCATGCCTAGGTGCTCTGCTCTTAAAAAAAACATTAAGAACTCAGGTTCCCCTCTCCTACCCAAAGTAAATGTGGGAGCATGCAGCCCCAGCTGCTACTACTAGCAGCCATCATACAATTGGGAGGGGACTAGGTCTAAGAGAAATGCACTGAAAAGAACAGAATATAGAAAAAAAATTGGGTTCCTGATAACATTGCTGAGCCACTGAATCAGCCTGCCCTGAAATCTTTCAGACCCTTAGACTACCTGCTCTGAGTCACTCATGATGGTATACATGGGTAATCCAGTACTCTGGGAAGCTAAGGCAGGAGGGTCACAAGTTTTAGTCCAGCTGAGTTGTTTCAAAACAAAAAATGAACTCTGGGGATATAGCTCAACACAAAGGCTGTGGGGTCCAATCCCCAGTACTGGGGTGGGGAGTGCCCTTAAGGAAATCAGAATAGTTTGAGTTAGGTTTTCTGTTATCTGTAACTGAAAGATTCCTAAACAGTTACATTACCAATAGAACAAAATCAGTCTAGATTCTCTGTAGTGAATGCACTGATGCTCTAACATGAGAACAGAATTTCTCAGAGAACAGGTAAAAGCACCGAATTGGGAAAGACACACCACGTCGATATATAAAGAAAGAAACCCAGCTATCTCTCCTCCCAACAAAAAAGCCTTTAGACTGAGTTTCATGAGTCCTAATAAAATTACCTGACTGAGGTGGGGTGCGATTCTGCAAATAGAATTTGTATCCTCCTGGGGCTTCAATTTCAAAAACTCCTTCTGCAACTTCACTGAGAGGCCACTCCAGCTTCTTGGCATTCTTGACAGCTTGGCTGGAAGCAAGTGTGATTCCCTATAACAACAGTAACGTTTACATGTATAATCACAAGTCTTTCACAGAACAAGGTAAGGAGTTCAAACCCTATTGCTTTTATTGCCTAGGTCAGAATTAACTGGTTTTCAGAATTTTTGTTCTGGTAATTTTTTTCCTTTTCTTTTTTTGAGACAGGGTCTTGATGTGTAGTTCAGGCTGTCCTTGAACTCACTATGTAGCCCAGGCTGGCTTTGAACTTGCAGTGATCATCCTGCCTCTGCCTCCTGGGTGTGTTCTAGTAACTTTAAATTATTTTTGGGGGGCTGGGGATTTAGTTCAGCGGCAAAAGCGCCTGCCTGGCAAGCACAAGGTCGTGAGTTCGGTTCCCGGTACCGGAGAAAAACCAAAACCAAAAATAAAATAAAATAAAATAAAATAAATTATTTTTGGATACTTTCTTCCACAAAGACTCAGAACTTCATAAATCACAGGACAAAAATTCAAATGCCAATGAAATTTGATTCATTTAATACTCAAGATAATCTCTTCAAATTTTTAAGATCTAGCCAGAGAAATCATGATCTTATCTGGACCTGCCAGTTACCTAGTTGAGATAATTTGTTTATACTCCTCCTCTACCTCCCCCAGTGCTAGGAATTGAATACTCAGGACCCTGGGTGTTCTAGGAAAGCCTAGCTCTACCACTGAGTTACAGCCTTGGGCTGAGTTTTGCTTTTCATGTTTTCTTATCATTTGAGACCAGGTCTCATTATACAGCCCAGACTGGCACTGAACTGGGCATCTTCCTCCTGCAGCCTCTCCTGTGTTGGGATTACAGGCGTGCACTGCCATGCCTGTTTTTGGTTTTTTAAACAACAAAGAATTAACCAACTATAAAATCACTCTTTAAATTTAATCAAAGTACCTAGTAAAGTACACTTCTGCCTTCATATAAAGCTAGCCTCATTTCTAGCCTAGACTGTTGGTCTATAATCCATTTCTGTCCAGGGCGACAGGTCCCAAGAATGAGGTGCTGTGGATGAAAAGAAAAGAGAAAAAAGAAAAACAAGAGAGGCATAATTCTGGGATCAGGGGGCTAGCAGCCTCTTGGACTGAAGCCCCGATTACCATTTTCAGTAACCTTTTATTGAGAAAGAACAAAGGAAGGAACTGGGCAAATGGGAGGATATCAACAGGTTTAGCAAGGACAATACAACTCCATTACCACAGAAATAAGACTTGATTTAGTTAGCCATCCTGTTATCATTTCTTCGGGCTTATCTCAGGAAAGCATCTAGGGTTGTCCCACGGCTTTCCACAGAGACACAGGTTTTGCAGTCATTTCCTTTCCACCAATGCTTTTGCTAGATTTCCAACCAAACAATCATATGGCTTGGTCAGGCCTGAGGTAATACATTGAAAGAGAACTATAAAATGTCCTTCTCCACACTAGACTATCATAATAATCTCTGCTCTACTCCTGTCAAACCATGACCTACTCTGCAGCCATAGTAAACTTTCCAAAACACAAAACCCTTAATGGCTGGGTGTGATAGCACACATACCTGTAATCTCAGCACATAGGAGGCTGAGGCAGGAGGACTACCATGAATTCCCCGACCAGCCTGGGGTATATAATGTGTATAAAGCCAGCCTGAACTACATAGGAGTAGTAGTTTCAAAAATCAAAAACAAAAAACCAGCCCGGCATGGTGGTGCACGCTTGTAATCCCAGCACTCAGGAGGTTGAGGCAGGATCGCTGCGAGTTTGAGGCCAACCTGGGCTACACAGTGAAACCCTGTCTCAAAGAGGCAAAACCAAAAATACAAAAACCAAATCCCAACAATGACAGAAACCTTTAACAGCTCTTCATTTCACTGGGACAGTATATGAAGGCATAAAAGGTTCACACAATCTGAGCCCATGCCACTTCTGATCCTATCTCTTACTGTCTTCCCCCCGCCCTCTCTATTCTAACCATACTGGCTTCCTTGCATTTCCTGCAACATTCCAGGCCCTGCATAAGGCCCTCTGCACAGGGTCTTCTCTGTCTGGAATGCCCCTTCCACTCATCCCCGTATCTCCCTCAGCCACATGGCTAAGTCCCTTACTTTCTTTGAACCTTTGCTGCAATGATACCTCCTCACTGACCCTACTAGGAATTAATTGCATATGATCCCATTTGCTGATTCTTGCTACTATTTCCTGTGCAACTGGGGTTCTATTCAAAAAGTCCTTGCCTACATCTATGACTTCAAGAGTTTTACTACATTATCTTTCAGCACGTTAAATGTTGGTTTTAACATTTAGTTCTTTATAGTACATGGTGAGAGATATGAGTCTAGATTCAAACTTCTGCCTGTGGATAGCCAACCCTACTCTGAAACAAATCTTCCCAGCCAAAAATCTCCTGGGACAGAATATTTACCATGAAGTCATTGCCAAGCTTGTAGTCTCCAATGCCATAATTGTAAGTCAGCTCTGCAACGAAATGATCATCTTCGGGCCCAAATCCCACCATTGTTTTACTCCATTTCCCATCGTAAGGCCTAGAAAAATGAAAGTAAATGAACCCAGTGACCACACACAAAATCTACCTCAGCTCCTTTCCCCTAAAAGAACTATGGCACAGACGGGTAGGCAGTCCTTTCTGGACCCCCAAACCTCACAAAGATGAGATGACCTCAGATGAGGCTGAGAACAGCTACGAATAATGCTCATGGACCCCAGCTAAAAGTTCCAAAGATCACTTGTTTGGCATTTACTAGAGGCAAAGTTTCACTTATGTTTTCTTCAAAGGAAGGAACAGAATCCTAAAGACTTCTCCAATCTGACTTTAGTTTATTTCTTTGCACATCCATCAACAAGCAGGCAAATTCCAGTAAGCCTCAAAATCCTCAACTTATAGCTGAGACTTGTGATTGGGATCTGAAATGGAGGCAATCTTCTGGGACTGAGCCTTTAGCTTGTAGGATCTGACACTAACTCTAGAGAGGCCCAGAAAAGAATTAAATAGTAGGACTCCTGGCTGGTATTTGAAGAATTGGAGAACAGGTGTGTGTATCAGGAGTGTGTGAGAGTGGAGAGAAATGCAGGATATCTCCTCAGTGTTCTTCACGTTGTCTCCCTAATTTATTGTTTTCTTAATTCATGCCACTGTCTTATACTCACCAGAGGTTATTCAGAGTATAAAGAAGATTTTAAGATACAAGGTGTCATACCCATTACATGCAGCTTTGCAGCCTTCTTCAAATTCTTCATGCCGCAGAACCTGGTAAAGGCATTAGAATTGTAAAGTTTTATTAGTACCACATATAGCATATTTAGCACAAACCAAAAGCTCAAAACATAGTATCATTTGTAAGCTTTATTTAAAGAGGGAGGGGAGGGGACTTGGTATCTTTTCCAGGCTAGATAAAGCACAGGCACAAAAGAACAGTTTGATATTAGAGTCAGCCTACAAGCAAAATGATAAATCTCTTTAGATTGGGAAGCAGTACTGTGTAATGAAAAAGGTCTGGTCTTCAACATTAGGGAAGTATGATTTGTGCTTCTGGTTGCTATCTAATACTATAACTCTGAGTAAGCAGCTTTGTCTCTGAGTTGGTAATAGACAACTTCTCACAGCATCTAACACAGAAGCCACTATACAGTGGGCTCTCAGTCTTAATTTCTATTTTCCTTTTTAATTCCCATTGCTACTATTGCAACTGAATCTTCTTCTTTTTCTTTTTTTCTTTCTTTTTTTGTTGTTTTTGGTCTTTTTGAGACAGGGTCTCCCTATGCAGTTCAGGCTGGCCTTGAGCTCACTTTATAACCCAGGCTGTCTTGAACTTGCAACAGTCCTCCTGCCTCAGCCTCCTGAGTGCTGGGATTACAGGGATGCACCACTATGCCCAGCCTGATCTTCCTTCTTACCATCAATATAATAGTATATCTCTAAAATACAGCTCTTATTACAACATTGCCCTGTTCTAAAAATGTAAAAGAATTCTCCTCTTATGCAGCATAAAATCCTCATTCCTTAGCTTAACATTCAAGACTCTATAGGAAGCAATTCCAACCTATTTGCCCTGATATCTCATCTCTACAACTTCAAATAAGTAACCTTAACTAAATTAAAGGCACATAAAACTAATGGTCTTTTCCAAGTGTATCTTTGTATCATGTATTCAGTTTTTTCAGTATAATTCATCCCTATAATCTTGATCTGTGGAGATCTTACCTATATGTAGAGGTCAACTTCAATGCAAAGTCCCCATGAATTATTTCCTGGTGAACCAGGTTGGAAAACTTTTCCACCTTTTTTGTTTTGTCATCTTGTGTTTGCAGTGCTGGGGATTGAACCCAGGGCCTCTAGGCAAGCACAATACCAATGAGCTACATCCCCAGCTCCTTTTGCATTTTTATAATAACTGTAGCTAATACTTACAGAACACACAATATCTATGTGTTCAATAGCACCTATTTTTTGAATACCATCTAGCTAATAAATAACGTTTAATCTTCACAACAACACTTTGATCAATAAAGAAATATAGTTAAGGTGAGCTTTATGGTTTTCTGCTATCATTTATCAAAATCTGGGTTCTATTACCACTGGCTAGGTAAAAAATGCAATTCCTATTTCCATCCCATCCCAGACCATGAGCTCCAAGGCCAGATACCAAGATTATCTGCACCTTTTTCCAAAAGTCAACACAGTACCCTAAAACAGGGCCGACATTTTAAAAATGATTGGTAAATTCAAGAATTCCCTTAGCACATCTTCTGCACTGTGTCCACACAAAATGGAACCCTTGCTCTTCCAAAGTCTTGTGTGTTTCCTACCCTCCTCCTCCCTAGCTTATCAGAAGTTCCCCAGTAATTTCTACCTGACTTTTCAGCTAAGCGACTTCTGTACAACTAGTTCAGGCCCAGGGACAGGCTGCTTCCAAGTACCGAGGAGGAGAATGGATTCTGACCTTAAATCTGAAGTGTTGAAAGGAGAGTCAGAGTCAGATTTACCAAGAGAGACTGAGTACCCAAAAGAGACCGTTCGAACCAGCGATGACTGGAGCAGAACTCTGAAGGAGGAGGATAGCAACATCGAGCCCAGTATGGGCGTAGCGAGATCTTGTTTCTAAATACACACATACATACATACAAACATACACACACGAGAGAACGAAAGCAACTAAAAAGCGCGGAGGATGTCGCTCAGTATGAAGGCCCTGGGTTCAAGCCACGGGGGGTGGGGGGCCCGACTTTAAATGTTCTGATTATCTACACAGAAATCAAAATTTACAAATGCATTACATAACTTTTTGCTTCCCACTAGATTGTAGTTTCCCAGCAGCGGGGGCCCATTAAATACTTGCGAATGAATTAAGTGAGAGAGCATAGTATGTTAGTTCCTCTTCAAAAACTATCTACATTTGATCTTAGCCAATTTCAAAACGATCTAACTTGTACTCTGAGATTCGCAACGTTTCCTGAAGCTGAAAACCCCACAGGGCCTTTGGGAAGTCTTGCGCCCGCCATCAGGGAGCCAGGAACATTTTTCAGCCCTCTGGCTTCACTACACAGCCATTTCTCGCCCAATCCCTTCGCCAAGCGCGGCTCAGTCGCCCGTCCCAGCCTCGCGCACCAGCCCCGATCGCCCCGGCCTTCACCTTCATCCCCAGGACATCCCGAAAGAAATGCGTCGTCTGGAAGCGGTTTCCCACTTTGAACACGAAGTGCAAAGCTCGGCGAGAAGTCATGTCTTCCAAAATCAAAGCGCCTTCCCTGAACAGCTCGGCGACAGACGCAACACCGCGCAAGCGCAGGTAACGTCATTAAACATCGACGGCACGCTTTCGTGACGTAACCCTCGGCGCCAGGAAGATGGCTGCGCTATCGCTCTGCAAGCGGTGTGCTCTGAAACCGTTGTTGCCGGTGGTGCAGACTTGGGATCTCGAAGCGCGGCGCTGGGTCCGGGCGCTGCGGAGGAGCCCCGTGAAAGTAGTATTTCCATCTGGAGAGGTGGTGGAACAGAAGCGCGCTCCCGGGAAGCAGCCCCGAAAGACAGCCTCTGAAACCAGTCCCCAGGAGCAGCGACATAAACAGCCGCTTCACATGTCCGCATCCCAGACGCCTGGCACCTGGGAAGAAACAGGGCTTCACTACGATAAGGCGCTTCCTGGTGACAGGAGGCTGAGGTGATGTGTTTCTGAGCCTTGCCACCTATTCCTGTTTCTCTTCCTCATAGCGGGACCTTGACCTCTTTTTGATGTTTTTCCAGTACACTCCTCTGGTTTTTATTGTATTCTTTTATTATTGTATTATTCAGAACAAGTGTCGCTTGGAATTTGTTTCTGTCCCTGTGAAGCTCTTTGTGTCTGTTAGAACCGGATGTCTCAGTAACAGTATTGGTAATCGCTCATCTTTTTGTTTCTACCCGCAGAAGTGTAATGACAATCGTTAAGTCCAGGTCATTTCGAGAAAAGCAAGGGAAGATACTTTTGGAAGGTCGCAGGCTGATTGCAGACGCTCTCCAGGCAGGAGCTGTACCGAAAGTTTTTTTCTTTAGCCGTCTGGAATACATTAAGGAGTTGCCGGCAGATAAGTTGAAAGGAGTCAGCCTCATAAAGGTGAAATTTGAGGATATCAAGGATTGGTCCGACCTAGTAGCGCCACAAGGAATAATAGGTCAGTAGTTACACAATGTGTCACTAGGTATAACGACCTAGAATTTCTTGTTCATCTCTCCTAGGGCAACAAGTTTTATTTAAGACAAATGCAAAATGTTAACTGCTGAATCCTTTCTTAAAATACGACCCCCCGCCCCCCGCAAAATAGCGTTCTCAAGCCTGTATATGGTGTTTTCAGTGGAAGTGAAGCCCGTTTCTTTTATCTGTGTTATGGCTTTTTATAGTCTTTAGGAAGAGCCATTGTTCCTCGAGTTTCTTCAACTTTTGATGTCAGACTAAAAATTAAAATATTTCCTGAAAGATATGCAAAACCTCGGCCATTGTGGTGATAACTGTATCAGTAACCTCCTTGTGTCCAAAGCAGATCTAAAGAGCGAGGAGTAAGCTGTAACTTACTGCTGTTAGCCTAATGAGTAGAGCACTTTGTCTTCTGCAGTCTTACTGCATTTGCTTAACCTAACTTAAGGTTCACATAATTGTGATGTCTACTAGCACTTCTGTCTAAATACAGGAAAATAATTCTTTACACCTTTTCAGCATTGGAGCTAGGCATGTTTCCCTATTGTGGACTGATTGTTTTGACTCCATGTTTGGACTGTATAGCCATTAGTTGGGAAAAGAGATTCTGAGAAACTAGTTGTCTCCGTAACCCAGTGGGTCACAGGGATCTGTTTCCCTACACATGTTGTTCAGATTATAGGGTAGGGACTTGAGATTAAAGAATTTGGAGTTACACCAAATAGCCATACTCTCGTAGCTATACCTTTTAATCTCCACTCAGTGCTTAACTAAAAGTGGCATTCATTTTTACCACACTTGTCACTTTGGGCGTGTGTGTCGATGGTGTCTACCCAAATCCAAGTCTACCCATGTTGGACTTGGGTAGCCTTCATAATGTTGAATGATGACTGCTTTTATCATTTCATTTTAGCTGGGCATGGTATAACACATTTATAATCCCAGCACCCAGGAGGCTGAGGCAGGAGGATCATGGTGAGTTCAAGGCCAGCCTGGTCTACATAGTGAGTTCAAAGCCAGCCAGAACTATATAGTGAGACCTTGTCTCAAAAAAAAAAAATAAAAAAGATAATCATTTCATCTTTGTGGGTTTGTTTTTTTTTTTTTTTTTGAGACAGGGTTTCGCTGTATAGTTCAGGCTGGTGGCCTGGAATTCTTGGCAGTCTTAGTGCCTCAGCCTCGTGAGTACTGGGATTACAGGCATGTGCCACGACACTCAGCCACTTCATCATTTAAAAAAAATTGTATTATTTAGCTTATGTGTGTGATGTTATATTTTAAATTTGAGGAGGATGCTGAGGGTGAAATAGATAGGAACTAGCGCTACCTGCCAAGTGTCAGGCACTTTAAACCCAGTAATGTGAGTCTTCTACATGTAGACATCCAAGTATAAGTTAAGGATTCCTGAGTTCCCCTCCCCCACTGAGCTGTCTCTTGATCATCATGACTGTAAAGTGTGGGATCCTTACAGCACTCGGGTGCCTGATGCCATGATATTGTCTTCATTCAGGACTTTGGAAAGGCTCCTAAATTTTTCTTTGTATTATATATGAGGGCAGTAACTTTTTTTTTTTTTTTGCAGGGGTGGGGTACTAGGGATTGAACCCAGAGGCTTTGCAATGAACTACACTATATTCCTGGCCCTTTTTTATTTCTTTTATTTTAAGTTCTAAGTTGGTAAGTCCCTAAGACTGGGCTTAAACTTGTGATCCTCTTGCCTCAGTCTTCCAGAGTGCTGGGATAACACGTATGCACCCCCATGCCCAGCTAGTTGGATATAATTGTTCAAGCAGTTATATTATCTATCTTGCTATTTACTAGCAAGATGCTAGGAAAATGTTAAAAATTGTAGAAGCATTTGGGAGCATGCTTAGAAAGAAACTCCTATTTATATAAAGAGCTTAGAACAGTGTCTGACCTAAAAAAAAGTGTTAATTACCATTATAACCTCTACCAGCTCATTAGGAAAGACACCTGCTGTGGATGTGTAGTACACCCATGAGAATAAGTTCGTCTACACCATAGAAATTTCATACACTCTAAGGCCGTTTTTATTTTAATATTAACCCTTTCCCAGTCTTTGCTTTCCCCCTAAACATTTTCCATAAAACTTGGCAAGCTGCAGAGTACAATGTAGATATTATTAAATAAGAATTTTTTACTAAGTATACCACTTAGTGTTTTCATTTTTCCAGATACCTCCAAGCCCATTTATGTTTCCTTGTATTAGACTGAGGACAGGGAAGTCACTAGGTAAATACAGCCATGGTTGGTCTAAAACTCTCCAGCGTCTGGACTTCTAGCATGAGGATGAGGCCTTAGAAGTAACTTAGTCCCTCATTCACAATCCCTTCATTTTGCAACCTTTGCAGAGTGTGTCTCAGAAATAGTGCTTCTGAGCTGAAGTATTTGAAAAAAGGAGTCATTATTTTGATGCATCCAAAGTTTTGAATTCAGATTATTTTTCCTGGGAATGTAGTTTGAATTTTAAAATAAGCAATGAAAAAGAGTAAGTCTCAAGTCAGATACAGTAGACTGGTAATTGGTTTTTAAATATTTAGGTTAAATTTGCGAATTGTTTTTGATTTTTGAGACAGGGTCTTACTGTGTACTTCAGCCTGGCCTTGAACTCACTATGTAGTCCAGGCTGGCCTCCAACTCAGGGTGATCTTTCTGCTTCAGCCTCTGAGTGCTGGACTTACAGTAAATTTATAAATTACTAAAAAAATATTTAGCCTCCCTAGTAGTCAGGAAAACTTCAAGTTAATAAACGAAATGCCATTTCCCCCATCAAAATGGCAAAAATTGAAACATTATATACTCTCAGTGACAGGGTTTGAGCTGGGAAATGTATTTATATGTTCCAGACATGAGTAAACTAGAATACTCTTGGGGAGGGCACTTTGGTATCATTTATTAACACTAAAAGTGCATGTACACTGTTTATCCATCTCATAGGTATTTGTCCTAGAGAAATTTTCAGGCATATACACAGTCATAAAGGATGTTTATTGTAGCAGTGTTTGTAATGGAAATTTTTAAATGATTTGTCAGAAGAGTTAAATGAACTGCAGTACATTTATCTTACTAAATAACATGCAGCAGTTAGAGTAAACTGGTCCCAAATGTACTGACATGGTAAGTTTTTCCAGACATGTTATCAAGTAAAGTAAGTAGATCACAGAATAATATATATATATATATATATATATATATATATATATATATATATATATATATATATATATATATATATACTTGGTTTATGTTGAAAAGGAAATGTGCCTGTATGTAGGTAAATGCATAAAATTCTAAAAGGACATTCTCCAGGATTGAAAACAGGTGAGCAAGGAAGGGATTGGCAGTGGTGGAATTTTATGTTATTTCAATTTTTCAGCCAGAATGTATATATGTATTTTGTGTGTAATCAAGAATACATAAAGAATGATAAGCAAATGGAAAGTCAAATTATTGCCAGCACCCGCATCAGATAAGGGAACTTCCTGTGTTCTTTCCTTAGGGATTTTTGCCAGACCTGACTATGTTAAGATGACATATCCAAAGACTCAGCTTCACCACACACTGCCTTTACTGTTGATTTGTGACAATCTCCGTGACCCAGGGAACCTAGGGACAATTCTGAGATCTGCAGCCGGGGCAGGCTGCAGCAAAGTGTTACTCACCAAAGGTAAGAGCACCTATCACTGGGTGGATTGATTAGCCATTTTTAAATGAGCCAGGGCTCTAGGCAGACATGCGTGGGTCCAGATTGTGGATCTGCCCCTTACGAGTTTATATCCTTGAGCAGTATACTATCAGTTCCTTTATCTGTATTTTGTTGTTGATTTTGGTTTTTTGGAGACAAGGTCTCTCTGTGTAGTTCAGGCTGCCTTGAACTCACTATGTAGCCCAGGTTGGCCTCAAACTTGCACATGTGTGCCATGCTTGGCATCCTTATCTGTAAAATGGGAATCATAGGATGTTCCTCATAGGGATTTTTTTTTTTTGAGACAGGGTCTCACTATGTAGTTCAGGCTGGCTTTGAACTCACTGAGTAGCCCAGACTGGCTTCAAACTTGCGGCAGTTCTCCTGCCTCAGCCTCCAAAGTGCTGAGATTAGATGAGTGTGTCACCATGCTGGGCTTTTTTCTTTATAGAGAATTTTGAGGATACTTGAGGTGATTCAGATAAAATACATCATACCATGCCATGATCTAGTAAATGTTGATTTATCTTTTAAAATTTCTTTGAAATATAAGTTATTAGAACTTTTAAAATCAATCAGGGTAAAATACAGATGCCAGTTTTAACGTCTAGTTTTAGGTCCTGCATTTAATGATCTTGCGTTCCCAAGTTGTTGCGTCTACGAGAACTTCAGCCTTTGAATTCTGAGTCCTGTGAAGAAAACCTGTCAATAGAGTGTCCTGGTGATATATTTCCCATAGCCTCAGGATGGGTCACACACTCCATACTAGTTACCTCATTACCTCTGTCTCTTCTCATCAGAAATGGGGGTTATTAGACTTGGCTCTAATTAGAGTTGCTAAACGGACGGGCTGGGCAGAAAGTGCCTATTTCATCTTGGGGGTGGAGGGACAGGAGAGTATCATTCATCAAAATCACCTAAGCTACCATTAAATATAAGCTAATAGTGGTGGTCATGCTGAGACTTGCCTGAGTTGCTCCTTTCAATTCGTCCTGGTCATGCCCTGTTGGAGTATGTTTCTCTGCCAGTGTGAGGCTTAGGTCCTGGGGTTCCGTAGTCAGTACCTCACTTCCATTGTTGAGCGCTCTGGTAGCAGGTATGGATTTGGAAATGTTTGTATAATCCAGGCAGTGCAGTTTTCCCAAGGTGGCTGAGGCTGGTATGAAAAAGAGGTAGGAAAAGGAGTAGGAAATGCTTGCTGTGGTCCCAGCGTAAGGGCACGAGGAGAGGCGCGTCACCTTTTCCTTACTCCCCATTAGGTGAAGGGATCAGACCACACAGTTCCTCTCACAAATCTGGGCCGTTCTAGTCCCTCCCGCTGGTCTCTTGGCCCATGGCCTGCCTCCCACCCCTGGTTTCCTGCAGTGCACGGGTAAAGCCTGGGTGTGGGGAGTGCACGTGTGCACTCTAACGTCCGTGTCTTAGTCTCTGTTTTAAATCTGGTCTGCCTAGTTCTCCTATGTAGGTTTGACAGATGAACGTAAAGTAACAGGAGAAGGCTTATGCTAACAGGTTAGGGGAAGATGCAGCCATGGGTATCCTGGTCATGCCACCTCTCCCAGTTTGCCCATGGCGAGAGCAGACTCTGAGAAAGATCAAGTGTCTGCCATGTAGCCAGCACACAGACGTGGTCAGGCCTGGCACATGATGGTATGTGAAGGAGTAGGTTCGTCTGGCCTCCTTCCTGCAGTATGAAGAGTGCGGTGAGTGGTTAAGGCTCCTCTTTACCCTGGATCGCTGCACTCACTGTACCAGATTTGTCATCTCTTGTGTGGAGAATTTCTTTTCCAATCTAGAGTGAACATTGAAGCCAAATGGGTCTTTGTAAAACACCAATAAGGTTCTGTCACTGTTTGGGTTAAAATTCTTCAATGGCATTATATTGTCATCTGATAAAATTCCAAACTCTGTTTGGGCATGGAGGTGCACAGCACTCTGAGAGACTGAGGCAGGAAGATTCCAAGTTCAAGCCTACGCTGAATAATTTAGTGAGCCCTGTCTAAAATTTTAAAAATTTAAAGCAGAGAATGGCAGTCTAGTGAAAAGACCCTGGGCTCAACTCTCAATACTGCATCAATCTGTCAGGCAGTCTGAACTCCTGCCCGGGATGGTGGCTCACACTTGTGATCCCAGCCCTTAGGAGTCTGAGGAGGAGGGTTGCTGTGATTTTGAGGCCGTGCTGGGCTACATAATGAGTTCAAGGCCAGCCTGACCTACGGAGTGAGATCGTGTCCAAAAAAAATTTTTAAAATCCAAACTGCTCAGCTTAGCTTCCTCTATGTTGACAGCTGCCTGCCCCTTACCTTCTTTCCCAGCACAGCCCCACAGTCAGCTGACCTCTTGCTTGCTTGCAGTTCTGAGACCTTGGTACTCTGCCTCTTCTCTGACTTTGTCCTGTGCCCGAGCCTCTCTCTACAAGCCCCAAAGAGCCAGCCCAGTGTCACGATCTCTTAGATGTTTGATGTTTTTCCTGCAAGTTCCACTTTGTACAAGTTTTCAGTTACCTTGTTCATGCTTTTTTCATATCACTTACCACTAGTGCTTTGTTCTGTTTGAGACAGGGTCACACTATGTAGTCCAGGCGGGCCTTGAACTCACTGTATAGCCCAGGCTGGCCTTGGGCTGCCTCAGCCTCCCAAGTGCTGGGATCACAGGTGTGTGCCACCATGCCCGGATCACTTACCGCTAATGTTATCATCTGATTAAATACTGTCCCAGCATCACCACCCACTGTGCTTGAGCTCCTGAGGGGGTGTTCATTCCTTTCACATCCCTTCTACAGTGTTGGGCACGTGTGTACGGACAGTGTTGTCAGGACGAGCAAACCGTTTTGAGCACTGGCCGGCTAACCCCACAGCCCCTATACTGGATGCTGCCATTGCTTAGGAGGCTCTGGAAGGTCCCAGCTATCCAGAAGGCTTTAATGCAAAAAATTGTCTTAGCTCTAGATCCCAAACTAATCTGATTTACTGAAGTTTCCTAATGTGGAAAAGGTTTATGAAGTCTTGATTGTGTCCTCACTTTGCTTTCTAGGCTGTGTGGATGCCTGGGAGCCCAAAGTCCTGCGGGCAGGCATGGGGGCACATTTCCAGGTGCCCATTATCAACAATCTGGAATGGGACTCAGTGCCCACCTACCTGCCCCCTGACACCCGGGTCTACGTGGCAGACAACTGTGGCCTCTATGCCCAGGCCCAAATGTCTAACAAAGCCAGTGACTATGGCTGGGTGTGTGATCGGCGATTCCTGAAGTTTCACAAGTATGAGGAGGAGGAGGAAGAGGAAGACAAGGAGCTAAAGACCAGAGCCAACAAAGGTTGGCTCCCTGAAGTCGAGGTCCAGAGTTACGACTTGGAGTGGACGGAGGCACCGGCCGCTGTGGTGGTAGGCGGGGAGACCCACGGCGTGAGCCTGGAGTCCCTGCAGTTGGCAGAGAGCACTGGCGGCAGGAGGCTGCTGATCCCCGTCGTGCCCGGAGTGGACAGCCTGAACTCGGCCATGGCTGCGAGCATCCTGCTTTTTGAAGGGAAAAGACAGCTGCGGGTGAGAGGGGAGCACTTGAGCAGGGACAGGGGTTACCACTGAGAGGATGCCTCTAGCTGCCACCCCGGCTCAGCGTTAGGAGATTGACACAGTTGGCAACTGTGGCTTCCCAGGCTACATGCAGGAGGCAGGAAGTAGACATTACTGCCATTATATGGTTATTGGAACAGTAAGAATTTCCATAGAAGTTTCTCCCTTTCATCATAAATAACAAAGGTTATAATTCTTATGAGATCTCCCATCTCTTCCACCTAACCCATCTATTGAGGCTATAGATGATCCATATGCCTCTAAAAATTGTCCATTAGGGCTAGGATGTAGCTCAGTGTTAGAGTGCTTGGCCAGCAAGCACAGAGCTCTGGGTTCTATCTTCAGCACCTCACACACACAAAAAGTTACATCTTTTTGTCCAGAAAGTTTCCCAAGACAGCATCTTGGTCAGAGCACAGTTCCCTCCACCAGCTGGGGCTTGTTTCATGGCCATGAAGCACTGGTCATAAGCCATGGCCGAGTCACTTGCATCAGATCAGTGGTCATTGGGAAATAAATGCCTACGAAGTACAGAGCCAGAGATTACATTAAAGTTTCGTGTGCATGTGGTCAATGCGTGTCTCTTTGCATCTTTGGCCTAGGGATGAGGACACTGCTAGGAGATTAGTGACTCAGGAAGCTAAGGGGTACAGGTCATGGCATTCACCCTCTGGCTGTTCTTTGGGGCTGGATGTGTCAGCTTGTGGGGTTGTTTGTTTAGCCTTTCACTGTAGCAGCTACTGTCTGTATTTCCCCCTGTGGCAATCAGTAAAAAAGGTTAATTTTAAGTGATGTCATACCTTTTTATCATCTCTCTAAATAACTTTTTGAGCACTATGCAAAAAAGAAACTGGGTTCTAAAATCTGCAGCTTAACATTGCATCTGTCAGGAGAGCTTGACTTTCACTAGCTGCCTTCCATAACTAGTCCTTGTTATGGGTTAGATCTAACTTGTCCCACAAAAGTCTCATGTACTCTGACGGGGACTTTTGGAAGGTGGTTGGGATCAAAAGGGTGATGTACGTAGCAGTGGATTAGTCCATCGATGAGCTTATGGCTGAGTGTGCTGTTAGGAGGTGGGGTCTGTCTGGAGAAGAACTCACAGAGCGGGGAGGGGACGTGGACGAGGGCATTCTTGTCCCCAGCTCCTCCCTTCCCTCTAGTTTCCCAACCACTGTGTGAATAGCTTTCCTCTGCCGTGCTGTTTCTGCCATGGAGCCAGCCGACCATGGACTGAACGCACTGAAACTGTAAGGCAAATAAACCTGTCCTCCTTCACCTTGCAAGGGTCGAGTATTTTGTCCAAGATGGGAAAGTGACGGATACAGCCCTACTTTATGTAACACTTGGCTAGATGTAAGGTACTTACTTACACTGCTATTCCCCTTCCCTCCATGAGGACAGAACTGCCCAAGAAAATGACAGTGCTCCTGGACGCAGTGTGAACAGAGGGTTCCTTTGAGGGGAGGGCGGCTGAGGTTCTGAGCGCTTGGGGCCCTTGGCACGCCACATTGCTGCAGGACCCTGCTATTCTCTCCAAACTCCAGCAAACCAGAGCAAGCTGCATCCTTACTTAGCAGGTGCCAGCCAGGGATGTGAGGGCGGATGCAGATGGTAGTCACTGTATCTGTGGGCAGCTGTGGGACGGGGAGGGTAGACTGGGTATGGAACTCATTCCTAACACTTTTTTTTCTTTTTTGAGATAGGGTCTTGGTCATTCAGGCTGGATTTTAACTCACTATCTAGCCCTTCCCCCTCCTGCCTCAGCCTCCCAAATCCTGGGATTATAGGCATGTGCCACCATACCCAGCCAAACACTGCTTTTGTAACCACAAAGAACAAGGTTGGTGGAGTTGAAGGCAACACTAGGGATGCAGTTTTACGACATCCCTTTGATACAGTGGCTCTGGTAATGGTTTGGATTCTGTGGGGTCCTTCAGGTGCTCATTCCAGGGTGGTTGAGTGAGTTGCCAGCATAACCAACGGAAAACATGTAACCCTCCTTCCTTCCCTTTCTGTCCCTCCAGGTCCCAGTAAAAGTGCCTTTCGGGGGAACCAAGTAGTCAGGTGTGCGCAGTGCCCCAAATGGCAGGTGGCACTGCTTTGGTGTGTTTAAAGGAGAGCGTTAGCAGTTTTCAGTTTGGTTGGCAGCGTCCCCCCAGGCTGAGCAGCCTGAACTGCAGCTGGGGTGTCTGGTCCAGGTCTGCCAGGGACCCCCACAAATGTCCAGAGCGGGGGGCTCACAGTTTGTTGAGGTTCTCCATCACCAGTCAGCTTTCAGAAAGATCGGGAGGGTTGAGATCGCCCATCCACCTTCAGAAAGTACAGGGGCCCAGAGCCTTCTGCGCCGTTGCCCACAAGCAGCTGACAAACCTGCCAAGCTGAGAAGAGTGCAGGAGACTCACACTGGCAGGCTGGGCCTGGCAGGCAGCCTGGAGAAGTCCTACCACTCCAGTCTGTTCACATTTCCTCTCCCCCTCAACACCGTACAAATGTGCTAAGAAACGAGTTCCTTAATGGAAGCCTTTATCTTTCCAGCATGAAACCAGTGTCCTATAATTTTGTCTCTGGATTATGTTCCTGCTGGGTTTTATTACAAAATAAAAATCAGTGAAAGAACAAACCATCTACCTGATCATCGTGGGTGTCAGAGGAAAAACTACGCAAGATTCGCTGTACAGTCAGTGGCTCGCAGTGTCGAGTTCTTTTGTATATTCATGGGTCTGGCTTAGCCTGGGGGCGTGGAGGAGGGGCAGGAGGGTAACTCCGTTGTCTTTCACAGGACTGCTAGGTACCAAGTGGTGGTTACAGCACTTCCCGAGTAATACTGGAAAATCACTATCATGAATTCCCAATGTTGAGGCCAACCCTTGTTCTGGCACCCTCTTCCCAGTAAACAGTAAAAGTGAGCAGCATATGACAAGAAAAACTGCTTGGCTAAAAGATGAACGTTGTCGAATGCTAGCCAAGCTCCCGCCTTTTGTTGAGGCACCGCTGTAGTGCTGCTTTCTGCCACGAGGTGGCGGGCCACGCCTCAGAACCACCTCTCAAAGCTGCAGGGAGGGGTCGGGATTGTTGCTGGATTTAAATTATTCAAAGGAGGGGATAGAAGGATGGAGTCAAGTCTCCACCATAGGGCAAGCCCAGAGGCCTTAGAGGACCACAGAGATTGTCACACCTGGGGACAAGAAGGATCTGAAGTTCAGGAAGACTGTACTAAAAACAAGAGAAATGGAAAGTGGCAAAACTGGCCCGGCCTCTCCCTGTGATGGAGCTTCTGGCGGAGCGGCTGGGCAGCTCCGGGCAGATGTTAATGCCCCAGTGAACCCCAGTCACAAGGGGACCCAGCGGCTGGGCAGCTCCGGGCAGATGTTAATGCCCCAGTGAACCCCAGTCACAAGGGGACCCACACAGGGCCCTTCAGTTAGTGCTGCAGGGCAGGGGGAGCAGAAAGCATTCTCTTCCCCCACCCCAGCTGCTGACTCCCGCGCAGACCCCTGGTCATTCGGGCCCCCAGGAGAAACGGATCTCTGGACCTCCTACCGCTTGCCCCGGGGCTCACAGCAGCTCCAGATGTCAGCACCATCCAAGCTGAGCCGAGCCACCTTTGCCGTTCCCCACACAAAGACCCCAAAGCAGCACCTGCCCAAGGTTCCCCAGCTAGTGCTGAAACCCACAGCTGTGCTGCAGGGCCCGGTCCTCCCCTCTGGGTCTAGCTGCTGCCTCCCTCAGGAGCAGATGTCACTTGTTCTTTAAATTTTTTCAAGAAAGCACTCCTGTTTTGTTTTGGGTACTTGCACTGCACCCAGCCAGGGTCTCACACACCTAGGCAAGTGCTCTACCACTGAGCTACACCCCAACCCATTTTCTTAAGATTATTTTTTGACACAGAGCTTGCTAAATTGCCTAGTGTGGCCTCAAACTTTTGATCCTCCTGCCTCAGCCCGCCTGAGTAGTTGTGATTATAGGTATATGTCACCATGCCTGGCATGTTGCCTCTTTTAAACCCCAAGATTGTATTTCCTCCGTGAATGCATGAATGGAATAAGCTAGAAGCCAAATTAATGGGTGAAGTAAGTTTCTGAACTGAAGAGCCATATCACATCTGAGTAGCTGACATCACGCTGCAGGCCCAGTCCTCGCTGGAAGCCTCAGCACTGACACTGAACGGTCAAGTATGACCGATAACTGCGATGTGTCATGTATGGGGTCAGTTCTGCTCTTCCTATTTTTTTTCTTCTGAGATGAGGTCCTGCTATGTTGCTCAGTCTTGGCCTCAAATTTTGACCCACCTCAGCCTCCTAGTAGCTATGATTATGCTAGATCTGACTTTTCCTGCTCTTAATATTGGGAATTCTGGTTGTGTTGGAGGCAAGTGCCCCTTTCCTCAGCTGAAGCCTTAGAGTTAGGTGGGCCACTGCCAAAGCTGCTGCTTCCTCAAAATGCATGAAGGAACAAAGGAACAAAGGCGGTGCAGGGGCATCATTTAATAGAAATCTAACTGTCCCTCAGAACAAGTTTCACCCACACCTAACACATTTCCTGGCTTGGAAAATATTCCAAAACACCAAGGGGGTGAGCCACACTCCTGCCAGGAAAAATGAAGCACACTTGCCCTGTGTCCTGTCTTCCCCAGGAGGAGGAGAAATCCCAGCCATAACGCAGAACCGGTAGAAAACTACATGCAGCCTTTTGTTTCCTGGAAAACCTTTCACCCTCCACACGTTCCCAGGCCAGTGGCACTAACAAAGAAGCTCAGTCAATGACCATCTGTCCCCAGAGAATCTTCCCTTATGCAGACTACTGGGAGGAAAGGCTGTAGGGAAGGTGCTGACTTCAATGCAATTGCTTTGACGGAAAACGTGGAAGAGCCTCCTGTGCTCAGGGTCCCCAGGTCAGTCCCCAGAGAGGAGCTGCAGGGGGCACTCCTGAGCCTCTGCAGTCCATGTTTTTTGCTACTCCAAGATCTGTGCCGCAGTGGCGTTCCAGTCCCAGGCGGCAAGCCTGGACCTGCCCCGGCTAGGACCACATGCTCTCTTCGGCTCCTGTCAGCACGACAGCTCTATGTGCAGCATTGCTACCTGTGTCCTCACACACCCCTGGCTGTCTCCCCACCCTAACAGTGCAGCGCCGTGCCAGGTCCCCCTGGTCCGCTCCCAGACCAGACCCTGTTGCTCGTCTCATCAAGGAATGCAGTTTGCTGTGTGGAGCCCAGCAGCAAGCGTGGGAACAGCTTTTTAGTGTCTTTGGTGAGGCAACAGGAACAAACAAAGCCTGGCTGAAAATCACCCCTTGAAGCTTGGCTGATGCCAGAAAAGCAGTACTGGCTCCCTATGTTGGGATAAGTGATGGGCATTGATTGCAAGCCACATTTGCGGGGAGGGGACATAAACAACGGCAGAACATCACCACACTCCTGGGAAGAAAACTTGGTTTCCGTCTGCCCTCTCTACATACCAACCCCAACGTGTGCCCTTTTTTTTTTACACAGATCTTTAATGTGGTGAGACAGTTTTATTTTATTTTTTTAAAAAAACTCCTCTCTTGTGAGAATGAGTGGAGTGGGATCTGGAGGTTGTTGGAAGTTGTGCACACAAAGTTAGGAAACCCGGGGTGGCATTCTTACAGCCACCTCCCCGCCTCAACCCGCAGGGCATGGCTTCCCTGGCTGCCAGTGGGAGTCTTTGAATATGTCACAGCTGGGGATTTTAACCTGCTTCCGATAGCAACAAGACTTGTAAGGCATTTTGGAGCTGCTTGGTGGGATCTGTCACGCCACCCACGTTATCTGCATCAATAACCTTTAGGATTTCTGTGGGGAGAGGGGTTTTCCTTAGCACCTGTGAAATGATTTGTCTCTAATATTCCCCCTGGTGTAGCCACTGTGTAGACTCAAACCCTTTCAGTAAATCTTCCCTGCTGATCTAAACCTACCTCTGCAACCCAGAGGGGAACTCTGGTGATGAGGATCCAGGTGACTTTGGTGGCTGGTGACTGAGAAGAGTCAGCCTGGAACAGGCCAAAGTATCACAGGTGCCCTAATTATTCCACTGCAGTGGTCCCAGCAACTCATCACTGGACCTGCTGCTTCTGCTCCCAAAGACAAGTAGCTGCTAAGCGGGATCCTCTTGCCCAAGACAAGCTTGACATAAGACACGGGGAGGGGGAAAAAAAAGACATGGACAGGAATCTTCCAGGGGAGGGACTTCCTCTTGTACCCACCCCCTGAGCGCCACTGGGGGAGTCGCTTCAGAAGCCTCTCACCCTTGGGTATGCTGGGCTTGGGTGTCCCCAGCTCTTGCCTCATTCTGGGACACCCATGCCACGTGTTACGGTCTATATCTAGACGCCCACCCCCGAAGAGCCTCACGCACGCACAGGCAGGCTTTTGGAAGGTGACAGAATAATGCTGGGAGTGATCGAGCGGACTTGCTGTTAGGAGGTGAGGCCTGTCGGAAGAGACAGGTCACTGGCGGTGTGACCAGGAAGGGTGTCTCTCCCTCCCTGGCTCTTGTTTTCTCAGTTTCCCGGCTGCCGTGACATGAGCAGTTCTTCCTAGGCTGTATTTTTCTGCCATCCCATCCCGCCTTGGAGCCAGCAGACTGTGGGCTGAAAACACCAGCCAAAGTAAATCTCTTCTTTAGGTTGTGGGTGCTGGGTGTCGTGTCTCAGCAACAAGCAAGTAACAGACACTGAGTTAGTCCTCGTGTGCAACAACCCCCGCCCCGCCGTCTCAGATCTCGGAGCCCTCAGCTCCCCTGCAGGAATGGACACTGCAGGGATGTCCACAGCAACTTTTGCAATCTGGGAATTCACCCTCCATCAACTGCCAAGGCAAACCAGGAGGGGCAGTGGCCAGAGCTCCAGGAGGATCATCTTCCCACCCTCTCATCCAAATGAGCTTCCTGAGGGGCTGGGGATTTAGATCAGTGGCAAAAGCGCCTGCCTGGCAAGTGCAAGGTCATGAGTTCGGTTCCCAGTATCGGAGAAAAACAAAAACAAACAAACAAACAAACAAACAAAAAAAAAACCAAATGAGCTTCCTGGCTTCTGGAACCAAGAAGATCTGACAGATGGTCATGTTAATTCTTAGGCTGCCCTGATCCTCTCCGCCCCTATGCTGAGGAATGAATTCAGGGCCTTGAGCTTGCTACGCGAGTGCTCCACCACTGAGCTATCTCCCCAGCCCCAGTTCAAGGGATTCTTGAAAATTCTGGAACATAATCACCAGAGGTTGTCTCTGGCCACCCCCTAATCGATCAGGGAAGGCCAAGTGGGTGATAATGTCCAGAGATGCCCGCTTTATTTCTTACTAGGTGATTGTATTTCAGGCTGGCAACATCGAATAGTCTAATTACCAACTAATTTTGTACCTCTGAACTACAAACCGACAATCCATTTCGGTAAGGAACAACAGTGTCGACAGCTTATGGGAGAAGCTGGGTTTTCCAAATGAATGGTTTTGGTTGGCAGAGTGCTGAGTGACCCTGAAGGGAAGGCCCAGGAGTGTTAGAAGACCCTGACACCTGCCTGAGACAGGCGAAAGCCCTTGTGAGTCCCTAGGCCTAGGCCCTCCCCACCAAATCCCAAGGACATAGTTGTTTCCCTTTTTGTGGTCAGTTCAGCTCAAGTAAGAGGCCAGCCTACCTGGGCCCAGCAAAGGGGGCCCAAGGCTGACTTGTAGTTGCCCTGTCCTCTGTCCCCACTCCTGCCCTAGGGCACAGCCCCCTCTGCAGCTGCTTTTTAGTGAAAAGCTTAGCTTCAGGTAAATTCTTGTTGCTTCTTAATGCTGCTTTGAAAAGAAAAGGGAATGACAAGGGTAACGCAGGGGGGTGCAGGTGCCTTGGCAGAGGTCCAGCAGCCTCAGGCACAGAGCTGGGCAGAGGCAGGTCTGTGCCAGTTTGGCACAGCTCCTCTAAGAACTCAGGGCCCAGTGTCTTGGGAAGATGCCCAAGGAAAAGAATTCATTAATGAAATTCCAAGACAGCAGAAGCTGCTTGCAGCAGCAGGCAGAAACTAGGAGAAAGTGAAGAGCAAAGAAGAAAGAGGTAAAAGGGAGAAATGAGAACCTCCAGTCACACGGCAGAAACTCAATAAAAGTAAGCAATTACTATGTGAATCGTTACCTTAGCTACTTTTTTTCTCACCCCCCCAAACCCATAAGCTTCCTTTCAGATTTGGAGATTTGCTGCCCAAGAACCCACTGACAAGCTGCTGTTTATCCCTAGGACCAAAAAAGACCAGGTCCTCTGGAAAAAGGTGCTCTCACCAACAGCTCTCGGCTGGTGCCTGCCAAGCCAGCGGCCCTCTCCCTGCTCCATCTGTGTGCCTGTGTGTCACCAAGCAGCTCCCCTCCAGCTCTGTTGGGTGCTGGGTATGTGCAATGACTCCAGAGTCAGACCTCAATCTGCTATCGGTCACCCTAACAGGGCCTTCACCGAGAGCTAGTGACCTGGAGAGAGAGTGCTGCAGTGCTAGTTTTAGCTAGGTTATGTCATCTCCACAAATCCTAAGCAATCTCCCAACATGGTAGGTACAGCTGCTATTGTGAGGATGGGCACCTTTGGGTGCTGGCTGAGGAGTTAATGCAGAAACAAGGCACTGCAGAGAGGTTGGACTCTTGGGCTGTGTGATTCAGTACACGGTGGTAAAGTCCAAGGGCAGAGGGGAAAAAGGGGAGGAGGAAGAGGAGACAGTCTTAAATAATGGCTCAGGAGGCCGGAGCTCCACTAGATGGGCTCTGGTTTGAGCTTTTCTGCTAGGAAGTCATTCACAAAGGCCTCCACAATGGCAGGGGTGATCTCCTCCACGTCCATCACGTACTTGGCCCGGGCGGACATGTCCAGAATGGTGAGCAGAGGGGCAGCCTCAGGCAGGTTGGTGTAATCTCGCAGGGAGTCAGTCATGTCATCCTGGAAGTCACCAGAGGAGAGAGAAAACTAGCAAATTTAAAAAACAAAGTCCCCCTCAAAGATTAAAAAACAGAGTCCCCCCTGGGGAGCCCATTCTCCTCAGAAGACAGGGACAGCACCCCTATTTGAAGGGCAGGTAACCCCACCCTGCCTTAGGGAGAAGCCCACTGCTCTGGAAAATTCCCTGTGTATCCCCCAAACCACAGGGGAGTCATCTGTCTTTGTTCGCATGAAAGCAACTTTAACATGACCTCTGAGTTTTAAAAGTATGATATCCTTTGATTGCTCTCTTTTTGAGACAGGGTTTCACTATGTCCAGGCTTGTCTTGAACTTACTATGCAGCCTCAAACTTGGCAATCTTCCTGTCTCCACTTGCTGAGCGCTGGGGTTACAGGCATGTGCCACCATGCCTGGTCTGCTCTTTTGTGTGGTGTGTGGTATATGGTCCTGGGGACTGACCGTCCATCAACAATACCACTAACCTACATCCTAACCCTTTTGGTGTTTTATTTTGAGATAAGGTCTGGCTAAGCTGCTTAGGTTGGCCTCAAATTTTCAATCCTCCTACCTCAGCCTCCCCAGCAGCTAGGATTACAGGTACGTGCCAGACGGCAATTAATTCTTAATTATCTGTAGCCCCCCTGTGAATTATTTGCGTTGGACTTGGACTCTGGAATGGTCTTAAATAGAAACAACTCACTGCCTCCCACACTGTGGTTTTAAGGAAAGCAGGAGTTGCCTGAAGGCAGGGCTGCTTACGGACTACAGTTTTTGCTGGTTGGCTGTGTTTGTCGGAGAAAGAAACTGCTGCTTTATACCTATTCCCGGCAGCTGTCCAGGTGAATTTCTCTCATATCGGGCACTGCCTTGTTCAAATATAAAAGCAAACACAAATCTAATGGTGAGAAAAAGGTTTGTCAGGAAGCGACAATTTGGGCTGGCCTTTCACACTACTGACCCTCATTTGTTAGGTAACAGAAAACAGGCTTTACCCACCCTGGGATCATTGTGCTATTAAATGGACAATATTCTAAACTTGAAGAACCAGATATG
The DNA here is from genome assembly GCF_000276665.1 of Chinchilla lanigera. Classification (NCBI taxonomy): domain Eukaryota; kingdom Metazoa; phylum Chordata; class Mammalia; order Rodentia; family Chinchillidae; genus Chinchilla; species Chinchilla lanigera. The sequence goes on from NW_004955481.1 coordinate 2,342,477, forward strand.
GTGGCACATGCCTGTAATCCCAGTGTTCTTGAAAGCTGAGGCAGGAGGGCAAGCTTTGGCCAGCCAGAGTGACTTAACTTAGCAAAACCCTGTTTCAAAAATACAAAATAAAAGGGCTGGGGATGTAGCTCAGTGCAAAAGCCCTGGGTTCAATCCCAGATGCCACAAAATAAATAAATAATAAACTTAATGAAAAACGTGAATTACCCTGTAAAGAAAGGGCTTTTATTATTTCTGGCCTTAAATGGGGGTGAAAAGGGGGCATGTTTACAGCTCACTGATTTCTGAGACAAAAACAAAAACAAAAACAAACCCCAAACCATCACTTTCTCAGAAAGCAAATCTTTAGGAAAACTGTTAGTGATAGTCTTTTCTTCCCCCTAAGACAGTATGCACCTTCCCAGCAAATGCAGAATGATTCCACATCTCTGGCAATCTTCACCCAATTCAGGGCCTCCATACGGGGTTAATAAAAAAATCTTCAGGATAAACAGAGGGAGGCACCTGGACAAATACTGCACATCTCATTCCCACTAGGAGCCTAGACCAAGCCCAGGGCTCCCCTGCCTCCCCTCTCTGTCTCCTGCTGAGCAAATCACAGGGAGATGAGTTTCAATGTCCACTATGGCTTCAGGAGTGATGAATTCTGCCTGCCACAGGGGATAGCAGCAAGACAGAAAAATGGGGCCTCTTTTACCCCAGGCCAGAGTGTTGGGTTCAGTCAATGCCTGATGTTCCAGCTCCCTGTCCCTTTTCCTTGCCCCTTCCACACTGCTTTGCTTCTGACCATGAGGACAGAGAATGGGACCAAGGAAGCCATCGATGCCAGAAGCCCTGATGAAATACACAGCAAGCCTGGAGCAGGGAGGGACTGGAAGTGGACGACACAGCCACCTCTGCCCAGCCTTCTGGGTCCAGGCAGCCCTCCTCCTGTCCTCACCCTCCCCAACCGCCTCCTTCTAGGCATGAGTGAGTCCATTTATCAGAGCCCGTGGACCGAAGGAGGAACAGCGCTGTTCTGGGAGTCACTGTGTCCTCAACTTCAACGCCCTCTCTGCTGCCCATTCCCGTGTGACCTGGACAAGACACCTCTCCAAGCCCAGGTCCCATTCCCTGCCCAGTGGATTTAACAAGAGCTCCCTCTCCGGGGCTGGGGTGAGAGTGAGCTAGCTCTGGCACCCTGGAGGGAGCACAGGGGTCCCTCAACTAGTCAAACCTTGCTTTCCTCCTCCGAGACAGGACAATGGCTAGGTTCCCAGCCAGAGAGGTGAGATACAAAGGAGACAGCAGGTGAAGCACTTGGCTGGGTGCCTGGGATCCTGAAAACCCGCAAATGCTCCTTTTCAGCCCCATTTCTACGTCCCCGCCCCACAGCCCTCAGCCCATTCTGTTCTGCACCCATCTTTTCTTCCCAGCCATTCTCCAGGGGTTAGAGTTTAATACATGCAGAGCAGCTCACTGCGCTTTGTGTGCAGCCAAGTGGCTGGTGAGCCCTGAGGCAGGGCTTGTGAACCCTCTTTGTTCCCCTCCACCCCTGGGCTGGGCAGGGCGACTTGAGCTGCTTTCGAGGGGCCCCTGGGAGGGCAGCCAGGGGCGGCTATTGAGGAGGTGATGAATGGGTGGTTCAGGGTGTCTGGCCAGCCCCCTTCCCTTCCCCATGCCTCTCCTGGGATCCAAACACAGTGTGAAATGAGCAGGGGCTCCGACCAACCAGAGGTACAGAGGGGTGCGTGCAGGACAGGCTGGCTTCACAGAGTATCGGTGAATGCCTGCTTCAGGGGGCGCCGGGGTTGGGGAGGATGCAGTGAGCATGCGCGGAGGGTTCTCTCCCAGCAAGGAGCACGCCTGCGCTATGTGGCCATCTCGCAGAAAATGGCTATCTGTGAGATGCAGGTTCCCATACCTCAGGGCATACTGTCACCTGTGCACAGGGTTCCACTCCAGGGCCTGCTTTCTTATGCTGGGAAAAGTCCTTTGTCTTGTCCAGCCCAACAGAGGCCTTTTAGGGCCAGGCCTCAGATGCTGAAGGCTGGGAACAACAACAGTTTCCAACTTCAGCGCTCTCTCTCTGAGCTGGCTGGGTGACTGCAGACCCCAGCTGTGGTCAAGTCGGGATCCCTGCAATGGGCTAAGTAAGGCCACTCTGCAGGCCGGTGTGGAGGAACTAGCAAGCTGACCCTGTGTCAAGCATCCTGGGCCTGTTCTGACCCTAGCACCATGGAGTGACAGCGGATGGCAGATGTGTGTGGGGGGACTCCCCAGCAGCCTGAGTAACAGCCCTGGGAGGGTTTCTTACTGTTCTGAGGCTGCCGGGTAGGAAGGAAGGAAGCACGAAGCAGCAGGGGTAGGAAATGGTTTTCCTGGGCAAACGATATACCTTTGCTTCCACATTTGTCTATGGCAGAGTCAACCCAGGCCCAGAGGTCCCTTCAAAGCCCCTCAAGGCCAGTGTCACTCATGCCCGAAAAGTACCCTGCTGAGCCAGCCTTGTCAGACCCCCTCCACACTCACCTCCCCAGCCACAAAGAACAGAAGTGGTGCCTCTTCCTCTTTGGCTTTGTACTTGGCAATGATTTTCTCCGCTATTGGCTGAATCAGCTGTTTGGCTGCCTCAGACTCTCCATCATCCTCAGAATCTGTGATGGAGGAAGAGGGAAAGAGATAGAAAACTCTGGCTTGTTAAATGCTGGTGCTCACCAAGTGGGCCTGGGTCCTGGGCCTGAGCTACAGAAAGGCCCGTCTGAACAGCCCCTGAGTGGGAAAGAACTTTGTCTTAGACATAGGTCTTACTTCCCGCGTGCACATGTGTGCGTAGCAGCAACAAAGAACGTTCACACAGTACCTTCCCGCACTGGCTCACCAGGGGCAACCTGCCTCAGTGAGTACCACTCTGGGCAGACACCTTATCACTGAACTCCTTGCAAACCCACCCTAGAAGCTGAGCTGGCCCCTAAGCAAGGACCTGAGGTCCCTACTGGTCTTTTTCTCCATCACAGAATGCAAAGCCATGACCTGGGACCTCTGGTCTTGTAGTGAAAATGGCAGAAGTACTGGCAGAGAAGGAGAGGGCCAACTGCATGTGAGAACGCAGATTAGGTTCCCCCAGCACGAGCAGCCGTACACAGAGGTGTCAGGTCCTGCATGCTGAAACCTGTAGCTGACAGCAAGCACAACATCTCCAAGTGGCAAAAGCAGGGGAGGGGGACAGTAGGCTCCTACACCGTGGTTTTACCCAGCAGTGCTGCACCACCCAAGAGGCCCACGGCACACAGAGAGACGGCAAGACACACTCTGGATCCCCACCTAATCTGTTTGTGATGTTATCCAACTTGCCTTGCCTCTCTGGGGTAGACCCTGTTTCCACATCTCTGCTGATGGCCATGAGGTACCTAACTGTCCCTGGGTTCAGAATTATTTCCTAACTAACCTAGGATGGCAGAAAAGCCCTGGCGTAGAGATTCCCCAAGGCTGCCTCTCTCTAAGGGGACTTCCTTCCCAAGCCCAGACCCAGCCTACAAGTCCAGTTGCTTAAGAATTCCTTCGCGTCTGCTTATCAGCTCCTCTCCGGTGCTCCCCAAACCAGACCTTAGATAACGGAGGAGGATGCTGCTCCTCAGTCTCTCAGCAAAGCGGGTATGGCCCCTCTCAGCCGTGATCTACTACAGCAGTTTGGCTGCGGGAGAGCGACAAGTCCCAAGGCTGGGCACAACACGGTTCTTGGCTAGAACTGTGTGTTCCTCAGTTTACAAAAGCAATCTGGCTCATCTCACTGGGCCACAGGGATCGCAATATGGATGCTCTCCTGTCTTTCTGCCCTAGATGGGAGCAGCCACCTACGGGGTCAGTAAGTAATGGAAGAGCCAGGGATGTCTCCCCGACTCCCCGGCCAGCTGTTGCAGCCCTGGAACAGCCTGAGCACAGCGCAGAAGCAGCCCGGGGTGAGTCATAGCCTGAGGGGGCCCAGCCCCCTGCAGCTGCTGTGTGTGCGGCCCCGCCTCTTTCCAACAATGGCTCTGTTCATGTGGGGCTGGGGGCATCCTCCAGGCCTGACCTATTCTGCCCAGCTGGCAGCCAGGACAGCCCCGAGGTACGGGCCATCCCTGCCACGGTCTAGTACAGCAGTTCGGCTGCAGGAAAGCAACAAGTCCCAAGGCCGGGAGCAACACAGTTCTTAGCTAGAACTAGGTGTTGTTCAGTTTACAAAAGCAATCTGGCTCATCTCACTGGGCCACAGGGATGGTAATGTGGAGTTCTCACACGCTGCTGCTGTGAAAAGCACAGCAGTAACAGCTCCCAGACCACCTCCCCCAGGGGGAGAGCCATGAATAAATCATCGGGGTCAAAAGTGAGGCTGCTGCAGAGAGACAAAGGCCCAAGCTCAACCCGGTTAGTGGCAGGAAGAGGCTGCAGGGACAGGCAGCGCTCCAGTGAGGTCCATCCTGGCCCTTCCCCACCCTGGGCCCCCCGCTGAGCTCCATACCTACAAAAAGGACGAGGCAGGGCCCCTCGTTGAGCTGCACAGCATTGGAGTCAGAGAGCTCCAGCACGGGCTTGGGGTGCCACGGGAACTCCCTGCAGTCCTCGTCGTTGAGCACCTCCACCCGCCCCTGCCGTGTGATTACCTCCCCCTGTGGGTCCAGCACGATGAGCGTGGGGATGCCTGCAAGAGAGAGTGCTCATTTGGCCACCAGTCTGGGAGGGGTGGCCAGATCGGGGACACAAGGCACACTCACAATCAAGAATCCAGGCCTGGAGCCTGAAAGCCTTGGGCTGGATCCAGGCTTGGCTGCTGGGTAACTGCAATACTTCCTTGGGTCTGCGTGGAACCTCTCTAAAAACCCTGAGCAATTGCTTTGCCAGGGCCTCAGGGGCCTCCGGGGCCCCCAGTGACGACATGTGAAGGTGCTGTATTCCTACCCTTTCCCACCCTGCAAGAGCAATGAGTAATGCCCTTAAAAAATGAGCACACAGCTGCGCGTGGTGGTCCATACCTACACTGCCAGCCCTCTGGGAGGCCGAGACAGGAAGACTGCAAGTTTTGAGGCCAGCTTGGGCAATTTAGCAACTTAGTGAGACCCTATTTCAAAATAAATTTAAACAGGACTGAGGATGTTCCTCAGTGTGAAGGCCCGGAGTTTCAATCCCTAGTATGGAAAAAAAAAAAAAACGCCAAAAACAAAACCAGAATTGAGCACACGGCGGCTCAGGGATGTATGCAGTGGTAGGGCACCTTCCTAATATACAACAGGTCCTCATTTTGATCCCTAGCACTGTGAGGAGGAGCAGGAAGAAGAAGAGGAGGAGGAGGAAGACCAAACACAGGGTCTTGGCACAGTGGAAAAGGTAGTCACTGGTGATTCCCTAAAGATACAGGAGACCTCCCACCTATAGAGAGTCACACACACACACACACACACACACACACACACACACACACACACACACACACACCCCACACCACACACGGCAGCCAACAGGAGCAGACTCTTCACACAGACCCAGGGCCACAGCGAGCAGCGGGGTGCAGGGAGGAGCCTGGGGCCAGGGCTGTAGCGGCAGAAGAGAGGGAAGCGGACAGCTGGCTGCTCCTGAGTAGCATAGCCTTTTGCCGTCCCCTACCCCCGGGCTCAGCCCTGGTGCCAATATACGCTGGGCAGTCCCCACAGGGAACAGTACCCGGGATCCTGGGCTAGAGTAAGAAACGCAACGTAGAGCTTGCCTGCCTGCAGATACACACACCATCAACCAGGGGGCCACCGGCAAACACTGAGAAAAGTTCCTCCTGGGTGACAGTCCTGTCTGCGTCTGCACTTGTTTGCTCTTCACACCCCACTCCCCACCACTCCTCCTCTGGCCAAGGCTGCCCCCCTCATCAACCACAGAGTCAGCCTCCTCCCTGTCCTCTGGGGACATTTGTCTCTCCATTGGTATCTGTCCCCTCCCCTCCCAAAGCAATCCAGACACCTCCCCTCCCAAGCCAGAACAGAGCTTGAATTTTATATGAAAGCCAGGGAAATTTAATATTTATAGATTCCAAAGTATTTGGTCAGTAATTTGCTCCACTGACATTTTACTTCTCTGTCGGGGGGACGGTTGAATACCAGAAATGTGGCCCTGGTGTTCTGTAACCTGCTGCGGCAGCCAGCCCAGTGGGCATGCGGTGGGGGGCCTGTCTTCAAAAGGAATAAATGAATCCATTATGTTCACACCTATTAGAAGAAGTGGCTGGACGTGTCAGGGAACAGGTCCAGAGAGAACCGGGCTCCAGGACTGCCACTCCTGCCACATCACACACAGACACATGCAGCCGTCACTCCCTGGGGACTTTTAAGGTGCGCTCGCTCGGCAATGAACAGGATGTGTCGGAGCCCAGGAGCCCGGTGCTTCCAGCCTTGTCCTAACAGCTGCTTCTCCCCCCCACAGGCCCGGGCCCACACTGAGCGTGTCTCTGTCCCTGGGACCAGGGTGTGGACTCAAGTCAGCTGCGTGCAGGGCCCCACATTACCGCATCCCAATAAAGCTCTGGCACAGTTCCTTCATCTGAGCTGTATGTTTCTGAAACTGGGCAATTATGAGCAATGGGGTAAACCACAGCCTGCCCACCGCTGCGGCCAGAAACAGCAGTGGCCTTGGGATGCCGAGCTGGTCTGGGGAGGACAGGCGGCCACAGAGGGCGGGGAACACAGACGATGGAAAATCTGATGGCCAAGCAGCCCGCTGCCTGGGCCAGTGCCTCAGTTTCCCTCCAAGAGACTACCATAAGAGGACTTCTTTGCTACCATGACCATGGCCTCTCTTGAGTCCTTGTCCGTGGGGACAAGGGCAGCAAAACAAGGACCGGAGCCCCCAACCAGCTGCTGAGGAGTCCCCAGCTGATTCTGTCAAGGAACATCTCCTGTGGGCCTGGGTTTCCCCGCCTGTTTCTTCAGCCGTGCAAACACAAAGTCTCCTGGTGTGTTTTGGTGCTGTGGGCACCAAAGCCCAAAACAGTGAGGTACACAGGGTCAGGGCAGTGTCAGATACGTGACCGGGGTGCATAACGGAACCGTAAGAACCCCCACAGTCATACTTGGACCCACATATGGCTCATGGATAGGGAAAAGCATAACGGCCATTCTCCCTTCAACTGATCTTGGCTTTTGGCTCTAGAGCCCTGAGGGGGTGCTTTCCTTTGCTGTTGAATCAGACAGCCAGCAAAGGGGAGCCTGCTTCTATGGTGTGCCTGCTCTCGCCAAGCTTGATACAGATGCTACCTCATTTAATCATCCTAACAGCGGCCGCAGGAAGCACCATTATCCTTGCCTTCCAGTGGTCGAGTCGCCTACCCAAGGTGACCCTGGCCGTCGGTAGTCATGTCAGCACAGGAACCCTGCTCTCCCCACCAGACGGCTGCCTCTGCTGAGGACCCCTCCAGCACCTGGCTGGAGACTCTCACATCTAAGGCTGGGAAGGTCCCCACGGCGGCAGCTCCCTGCACCACTCTCCGCTTGCTCTCTTCCTTCCCCAAGGCAGTGGAGATGAAGGCTGAGACTGTGATCACCTCTTCCTTCTCTTTTCCTGTCATGCAGCCCCTGAAGCAGTTTCTCTGAAGTCAAGACTTCTTGAGAGAAAATAAGAGGGAAGCCTCAATAGGAATCTTCAAGGGATCCACAAGTTTCTTTTCTTTCTTTTTCTTTTTTTTGTCTTATTGAGACAAGGTCTTGCTATGCAGTTCAGTCTGGCCTTTATCTCACTTTGTAGCTCAGGCTGGCCTCGAACTTGCAGCAATCCTCCTGCCTCAGCCTCCCGAGTGCTGGGATTACAGGTGTGCATCACCATGCCTGGTGGCAAATTTCTAACTGATACTATTATACAAAACAGTCTTCTAGGCCAGTAAGGAGCTTCTTGTAGGGAATTAAAAAGGGCACTCATTACTGTTTCACTTGAGTCCTCATTCCCCAGCTTTGATGACTGGGGCAGCTGGGGGAAAATCAGCTGGGATTCTAAGGAAGATCTAGGCAAGTTCCTCAACTTCTTCAAGCCTCATTTCCACAGTTGCCAAATGAGGATAATGAGTTTCCTATCTTATTTGACTGTGGGGAGGAATAAACAAGCTGTTAATGTAATATACCGTTAGCAGAGTACCTAGTATACAGTAAGTACTCCGTAACCACCCACTATTATTATAAATCAGCTCAGTTTTTAAAAAAGTCATCTCTAAGCCGATGCCTTGGCTGGTGAGCAGGCAGAGGCACAGAGGACTGGGGCCTTGTGCTAGGGAGAACAGCAGTAACCTCAGGCTGGGCCGGAGGAAGTCAGCTAAAGAACAGAAGAGACGAAGTCAATATCACAACCTGAGTTCTAACAGCAGTAATGTCTGCGAAGAATGGGGATGGTGGTCTTTTACTTGAACTGACCTAAGCTTAACTTTTGGGCTTAGAATCTGTACCTTATGCTCCTAGAGGGAGCTGACCCCCTAGACCCCAGGCCTGGAAAGCTGGGCTGGACCTGGAGCAGTACCTAAGAGTCCCTTCTACCAACTCCTTCAAAGCAGAGAAGAGAGACAGTTCATGTAGCCAACTCCAAACTCCTTTCCCCTGGGGGGAACCTACTGTGCGTGTGTAGAACAATCTCAAAGCCAGGTGCACTGCGTATGCCCCATGATTTAGTTTGTTTTTCTTTTCTTTCTCCTCGACTCTTTTTTTTGCACATACTACATGTTGTTTGCACATACATGCTGGCAAGCACTGTACCACTAAGCTATGTCCTCAGCCCTTATTTTTTATTTTGGGATAGAGGGTTGCTAAGTTGCCCAGGCTGGGCTCAAAAACTTGTAACCCTTCCACCTCAGCTACTGAGTAGCCGGGATTATAGGCATGCACCACCACACCCAGCTTATTTTTCTATTACTAGTAAGAGTTTTAGGGGTCTGGGAGGAGGGAAGCGGGTACTTAGGGCAAAGAAACTGAACTCCTCCAGGACCATGGGGAGAAAGGGATGGAGCCGGGGGCTTGTAACCTAGCTTTCTCTGTAGCTGGACAGCAGCGTGATCTGAGGGGATGAGGATCATTCCCCAAAGATTGCTAGAAGCTGGGAAGAGAAACTGGAAGAAAAGCAGATCCTGGCCTGGAAGCACAGATTAGGGTGCATCACTGGGTAAAACACCATGCAATCATGAAAACGGCCATTGTGAGGACTGCAGCGAGAGTTTTGTAGTACATTAAGGAAAAAAATGCAGGATACAAGTGTTATGTGTATGTTACAGCTATGTGTAAGTGTGTGTGTCCCTGAATAGAGACCAAGGGACTCAGGAAAAGTGGAAACAGTTGTGCTAGTAAGGCAGGAATGTGGGTGAGATAAGATATATTTGAGTTTTCTTAAATGGGGTCATAATATGTGGATTAACATAGAATGAAAATCAGAACTGAAGGGCCCTAGGGCTGGGGTGGGGATGACAAATACAAACCAATGCCTCAGCCACATCAACTGTCAGTTCTGCTCACTGGATCCCCGAAACTCTCCCTGACTTACGGAACTGACAGGAAGGAGTAGATGGTTTGCGTGGGGAAGCCTGCAGAAATGCAAGGGAGATCAAAGGGGTGGCCTGGACCCACTGGAACTGCGCCAGCAGATCCAAAGCTGCTCAGGCTGGTACCTGTGCCAGGAAGCAGGCAGGAAGACATGTCTGGCAATGCTCTTATAATACAGAAAATCTAGAAACCAGCAACCATCCAGCAACAATGGAGCAGATCAACGACTGGCACAGGCATACAACGAAACACTTTCCAGTGCTGAGGATAAATGAACTAGATATAAACACTAACAAGGATAAATCTTGGAAACGTAGTATGAGAAAAGCAAGTTGCACAAAATGCTATTTTATATCTATATCTACATCTGTGTATAAATATATGAAAAATGTAAAAGCAGCTTATGAGGTTATACATGAACTGCATGGCAGTGTTCCCCCAGGGCAAGGGAAGGAAGAAGACAAGACAGTAAAGGAACTCTCACCTTTGTCTGTAACAGTGCTCCCCATTCATTTATGTTTTTCCTTACAGAGGAGGTGCTAGGAACTAAGCGTGGGGCCTTTTGCTCATTGGTTCACATTTCAAATACCTGAGCAGAAATGTCAGTTCTGGGTGCCAGTCACATGGGTGTTTATCACATGATTCTCTGTCCTTTTTTTTTTTTTTTAAATCTTTTCAGAATTAAAGATGACACACAAAACAAAGCACCACGGCTGCCCCCAGCCTGCCCTTGCCAGCTAATAGGACCGCTCCAAACAGCCCCCACCAGCCCTTTCCACACTGAGATTTGCCTACAAAAAATGCCAGAATCGGCTTGTCCTCTCCTGATGAAAAACTAAAAGCTCCACATGTGTCATTTTTATTTATTTCTACAGATTCTCCCTCAAATCTGTTTTTTGAAAGAGCCAAGGGAGAAGGAAAAGGAAAGAGGAGAAAGGAGGGAACTAGAAGAGGAGGAAAGGGAACAAGGAAAAGGGAGAAGAAAGCAGAAGGAGAAAAATGAAAGAAAAACGGGGGGAGAGAAAAAGGGAAAGAAACAGAAAACTGGTTGCTAGGCCGAAAGCTGCCCTCGGGTCCTTCCGCCCAGTCTCTCCCTGACTAGATCCTGGTCCTGCTGGGCAGGATGGGCATCACTCTAGGCCATGCACAGCTTTTAGGCCAGCGGTGGCAGCAGGCTGTTTGTATCACTGAAAGCTCCAAAAAGTTCGCCATCACTGCCTTAGGCTGTCTTCCCTCTCAAATCCCAAGGATGGAGGAGATAGGAAGAAAACTTGCTAGGGCTCCTAGCCCAAGACGGAAGGGGCTCTACGTCTCCTTGCAAAGAACACCGTGTTCTCTGAAAGCCCAGGATTGCTTAGACAATTGCTAATAGGATTTGCCTCTTGCCAAGTGTGTCTAAATGGTTTCTTTAGAAAGGGATTTTTGAACGGCTTATAGGGCTGCAAATTCCCCAGACTGGGAGTTGGGAGCAGGGAGGCCCTAACTCAGGGGAAGCCAGCTATGCTGGCGAGACAAAAGAGGTGGATGTGAGCCAGATGCCAGTTCCTGGTGAGCTCAGCTGGCCCTGAGAAGTCTGCTGGTTCTCACAGCCTGGGCTCGATCCAGGGTACCCAGAGGGAGCTAGTGACAAGGGCTTTTTTTTTCTTGAAGTACTGGGCATTGAACCTAGGTCCCTCACACTGAGCTACATTTTTAGCTTTTTAAACATTTGATTTTGAGACAAATTCTTGCTAAATCACTAAATTGCCTAGGCTAGACTCCAGCTTTTGCTCCCCCTAACATTAGCAGGAGTATTGGCTTGTCCAGCCCAGGGCAAACTCAAAATCCAGGCCAGCAGCAGGTACTGCCACCCTAGGAAAGGACTGACTTAAGGTGTCTCCACCCAGAGACACCTCAACAAACTGTCAGCATTTTCAAGGCATTCCTCACTCTGCAGGGTGAAACTTAGAAATCCAGGGACACTCTCAACCCAGCTCCCAGGGTGCTCAGAGGGCTCCAGTTTGCTCTCGCTTTACACATTGTCACCCACGTCTGCTAGGACAGCACAAGAAGGCATAAAGTGACTGCTGGGTCACGTAACTCCCTCTCTACAAGGCACGCTGACAGGGCCAAGTAGAGGCGGCCCAGGTGGTGTGGGCAGGGGAATGCCCTGGACTACTCCAAAGTATTTTCATCGAGCCAGCCCTGGAGGATCCGCTGAAGACCAGACACGCACAATTAGAAACCTCCCGTGACTCTGTGTGTGCATGCGTGTGCCCGTGTGTGTATGCATACAAGAATACATCAGTGGAGTGACTTTAGAAGTTATAACCACAGTGTCACAGAAAGCTCAGACATATTCAGAATTCAATAAAAAACGACTGTCAAGAGTTTTATGATGTTATGAAGAATATGAGCAAATATAGAGCTCTTCAAGTTCAAAGGTATTTAGAGCTAGCCTGGAGACTTGTAAATATCCAAAGAGGAAAATAAAAGCAAATCCAATCATGGCTAGCAAAGCCTGTTGGGGAGCTGCCAGCTTCCAAGACTGGAGAGTTGAGAAGTGATACCAATCAAACCACAGATGTGAATTCCTGGGGCTCTGAAGGTGAGACGGCCATCTTATTTAAGGGTAAGAACACAGCCCTCTCAACAGGCTGTCAGTGGGGCCAGAGTGCTGGGCCATTTCAGCCTTCCTGGAAGATAATTCCAAAATGACATAACTGCAATAATTATTTCCTTAATAAATGGCCAAGTTTCAAACAGGATGATCTGGAATTAAGTTTATAAATACAAATCAAGCTTGTGGTATTTGTATTTTTGTGTGCCAAAATTACAAGCAAAGTGAAACATTTGGTGTTTAACTTCGTGATTTGGTTTTGTTTAAGAGAATGTGGCCTAACGGGTCTGTCCTGGCATTTCAATATTTAAGTACGTGATTAAGAAACTGATGCATACTTGTGATTTTTAAGTTAAAACACCTTAATAGTACTTCCATAATTTTGTCAGATTTACTGGCATTACTAGACAGACTTAAACACCTGAGAACATTTTGCTTGTCTCTCAGTTAAATATTTTAAGAGGTTTAAGTAAATAAATCACTTTTAATGTTTAAGAGTTGAATCAAGTTTGTAAGTAAGCCCAACAGATCCCTAACAATAAACTTCTACATTTTCCTGGATGTTTACATAGAATTAAAAATTCAAAGCCAGGCAGGGTGACAGAGGCCTTTACTCTCAGCTACTCAGGAGGCTGAGGCAAGAAGATCATTTGAACATATGAGTTTGAGACTAGTTTGGGCAACACAGTGAGATCCTGTATATTAAATAAAAAAAGTCAAGTCAAGTCCTGAAATACCACAGCTCCTTCCCTCTGGCTTCTGAGGACAGAGTGAGAAGGTGGTTATCTGCAATCAGGGAGGTAAGTGCACCAGCAACCAAATCACCAGCACCTTGTGGTTGGACTTCCGAGCCTCCAGAACTATAAGCAATATATTCCTGTTGGGAACCACCCATCCATAGTTCAGTGTTTCAGCAGCCCCAGCTGACTTTGGCAGTCACTTAGCTGCTGAGGGAATGCTTTATGGCGTGGATCTGGAGAAAGAAAGAAAAAAGTGGAGAAAGAGCTAACAGAGACAAAGAGGCAAGAACGACAATGAGGGGCTGGGGTGCTGGTCAGTGCTGGAGCTCTTGCCTAGCATGCAAGAGGCCGTGGGTTCAATCCCCAGCACTAAAAAAAAAAAGAGACACACACACAGAGAGAGAATGAACACAATAGAAGGGGCAAGATCAAGGGGACAAGTCCCTAGGAGAACGAAGGAAAAACCTTAAGGATGAGCATGCTAACAAGAAAGAGGAAAGGGGATGGAGAAGATCCGTGACGATGTGGAGACACGGAGCCTAAGGAAGCCACAGGTATGTTGGATGGAGAAGGGAGAAACTGAAGGAACTCAGGAGAGCTGGCCATATTCCCACTAGTGCAGGCGCTAGAGATGGGCTGGAAGAGGCACAGGGACAAGCGCCTAGCCGGCTCCTTCACGTCCCCCATCGCTATGCTCCGGGTCCGGCCTGAGCAAGGCCCCAGGGGTGAGTTCTCACCATCGTTCTGCCCACAACAGAAGGATGTGAGTTTCTTTTGTTTTGGTGGTCAGAGGCAGTGAGGTGCGGAACTTGCCTGGGCTGGTACCCCTGAGAACAATGCTTCTGACTAGTAAGGCGGAAAAAGCTGCACAAGAACTTAATGACAGCTTGTGCGTCTACAAGAAATCAGCTGCCTAATGCATACAGATGACAGGCTCCCCCACCCTCCTGAACGCCACTAAATAGAAGAAAAGAGGCGACAATGGGAGGATTGGAGGGAGCACTCACATTCCAGGGACCAGCACCCATCTCCCCAGGGCAGGCCTGTGTGGTGAGGTTGCACGTTCAGGCAGCACAGCTCTGAACTTCAGTGTGAGGCTCAGTGTGTCCACCAGAAATTGCAGTAAGTGACCCGCCTCTGGGACTTCTCTTCCAGTCTGGCTTCAGTGCCCACAGGGTCAAGTCCAAGGACCTCAGCACGGTGGTCAAGCTTTCTGCATGTGGCCTCCTCTGCCGCTCCAGCACACCTCAGGCATTCCTGCTCTGACCTGTGTCCCACAATGTCCCAAAGCCCTTACCTAATCTCACCCGTTCTGTAAGGTCCTCTCCAGAGCCACCTCCTGTGGCTCAATAGCTCTAAGCCTGAGTCTCCTTTGAATTGAGATTATCCCATTAAATGCTCCTTGAGAAGGATTCTGAGGCTTAGTCCAGGAGGTCAAGTAAAGAAGGGGCATGAAACACTACACCAGGGGAAACTGGAAACCACAGAACAAGGAAGCAGCAGGTGAGGAGCTGGAAAAGTGGAAGACCATAGCAGATGGCAGGAGATGTAGACATCACGGAGCTGGCAGATGGGGGAGCAGGAGAGGCCAGGTGTGCGCTAGGCAGCAGAGGATGCTCAGGGTGGGAGCTGGGTTCCAGACGAATCTCCCACTCTCTTAGTATGGCTGGCTCGCTGCTGCTTGCCTGGGGACAGGGTCTGTCCACATCAGCTTTCTGGTCCTCAACAGAGGGTACCATGTAGCTGAGGATCGTGTACGTGCTTCTCACCCGCACACTGTCAGGGCTGAAGGCTGAATGAATGAATGAGCCTCTGGAAGCCCTGCGTTCTTTCCTCCCATTGTGGTCACTGCTTTCTGGCTGCCTGGGCTACCCCCAACCACCCCAGCTCCTCTGGGCAATATTTACAGACTGACCACTGTACAATTAGAGGGGAGTATTCCCTTTTCTGCTTCCTGAAGGCTGGTATAAGACTGTCAATTTAATTTTGAACTCTGCCCGCATTTTATAGATGGGCCTCTCCAGCCTCTGCCCTCTGTCTGGGCTTGAGGAGAACCACAAAGGGTCCTGATCTGTGCCTGTGAGATGTCTCCTCCGTGCTACTCACTCTCCAAGTGCATCTCAATGAACGCAGTGGGGCACACACGACCCCCCCGCTAACTGGCTATGTACTGTACTATAAAAGGCAGTCATTTGGGAGTGTGTTCGTTTCAGGTGACCCCACAGCCTTAGCACTGACCACTAGCAACATCTGCCGTCTCAATGGCCTCCACGTTCAGGGAAGGGCAATTCCCAACTTCTGACAAGTAGGATGCTCTACTGATGAGGTGGTGTTGAGGAACACAATGCCCCAAGAGGAGAGGCCTCCTGGCTAAGCAGAATGGCAAAGGGAGGCTCGGCACCAGCTCCCTCCCACGGACAAGTGCCAATTGTCTAAGTCCCCTCACAAGATGGCACTTATTTGGCCAACACTTTTTGATTCCTCAAGACATCGGCACCCCTTGTTCTTCAGCTACTGTCAATGTAAATCCCATCCGGCCCACTCCCAGGCAGCACGCAGCCCGCTCCGAGTGACTTCCCACTGGCAGCGCTGCGCAGCGAGTTGCCGTCAGGAGGTGGAACCCTTGCATTTAAATCTACTCCACCATTTTTCCAAAGAGCTGAGTAAGACTGAAAAAAATGCATGATATAATCGAATAAAAATGAATGAAAATGTCACCCTGAAGGGAAAATAAGGGGAGGAGAATGAAGCTAGGGTCAAGGTCATGCACAGATAGACTTGCCAAAGGTGATTCCAAATTCAGCTGAGATTTCTAGGGACTAAAGCAAACAGAGAATTGTGGCCTGTAATGAATTTATTTTTGTTTTGTTTTGTTTTCCTCCGGTACTGGGAACCGAACTCATGACCTTGCGCTTGCCAGGCAGGCGCTTTTTGCTACTGAGCTAAATCCCCAGCCCCCCTGTAATGAATTTAAAGTACATAAAAGATTTAAAGAACTACAAAAACCTCGGGCTAAGGTGTAGCTCGGTAGTAGAGCACGTGCCTACTACATACTTAGCAGGCACAGGGCCCTGAATTCCATCCCTAGCACCAAAAAACAAAACAGGCCAGGGATGGTGGCCAATAATCCTTCACAGAAAGGTGGTGCACTAGGGAAGGTGAGGCAGGAGGATCTCTGCGAGTTTGAGGCCAGCCTGGGCTACAAAGTGAGTTCAAGGCCAGCCTGAACTGCATAGTGAGACCCTGCCTCAAAAAGACAAAACAAAACAAAACAACCCCCACCCCCAAAAATAACAAAAGAAGCTCAGCCTTTATTAGGTGTTAGAGGATAACTTCCTGAGAATAAATTCCTATAAATGGGATTTCTAAATTAAGGGCTTTATAGATTTTCCAGGCTGCTGATGTATATTGCCAAATAGCTGTCCGAAAGGCTGTGCTGATTATACACTTCTCCTGCACTCTGCTCTCTTTCCTACACTGTAATTGGTTATCTTGGGGGTGAGGGTTGGGAAAGTGATAAATACAAAGTCAGTATTTTCATCTGTAAATCATGATATTATGCTGAATATTTTTCATACCCATACTGACAGTATGTACTGCGTATGTTTCCCACCTCCTATCTTAAATTTTCTCCTAAACTGTCTCTCTATCTCTTTTTATACTGGTGTCTGGATAGAGTTCTTTTTCTGTGAAGGATATTGATGAAACATTGCAATTTTACAGAGAAAAGAGGCTAAATGGCCACTTGGTCAAGGCCACTCACCAAGGCTGGGCTAGGACTGGGACACTGGTGGCCTACACTAAGGTGGTGGATCAGTGAGTGTGCAAAGAAGTAAGACAGCAAACAGGGCCCAGGCAAAGACCCAGGAGGCCCAGGCCTGGTAGACATAGGACAGTTGACATTTTCGGCCTGTACCTGTGAGATGCTTTTCAAGTCATCTATAAGCGTGTGTGCCAAGGCTCAGTCACATCACAGAATTGTGTTTTATGCACATTTGAAGAGAGACCAGACTACGGTTGAGGGTCAGAGGAGATCCCACATTAAAGGCACCTGCTGGTATCTGTGGGGAATGGGGATTTGAAAAAGCCCAGGGGTGTCCCAGTATTACTAAAGGCCGAGGTGGAAAGTCCATGGTCACCGGAGTAGGCAGGGCATGGATATGGCACTACAGGAGATGGGGAGTCTTGGCGACACTTAGGAAAGACCTGGACCCTACTCAGCCTACCAGCTGTCTCATCTGTAGCCTGCAGAGGGTCTCTAGTCATGAGCCAGAAACAAGAGCTGAGACACAGCCTGCTGGGTTGTACTGGCAGAGAGAGAATCCCTTCCCCACCGCAGTTACAAAAAGACAGTCACATCTCCTTTAACTAAAACACAGCGTCACTTGCGGGGCAGAGAACTGAATCCCATGAACAAGAAGGACAAAGCACAGCTCCATGCATCCACGTTTTTGATTTATTTTTGGGTTTTTTCAGTGCTGGGGATTGAACCTAGGGCCTGGCACCTGCTAGGCAGATGCTCTCCTACAGAACACATCCCCAGCCACTAGCCTGGCTGAAGACTAGGATGGTAGTGTTCACATAAAAAAGAATAAAAGCATACTTTCTTGCTCTAATAATCATTTTTTCTGAAAAATATTATAATTAGTACTCCAAGTCCCAGCTCTCAACACGCACCGGCAACATCCTCTCCTGAAAGGTACCCATGCTTCAGCAAGCATAAGAGGTGCTTTATACACATTCCCTGTGACTGCTGCTAGCACATCTTAGTGGCAGAGATTTTACATCCCCATCTCACAGATAGAAGCAAAGGTCAGTTTCTGTGGCAGTAAAACTTTAGGGGAAGAGTTTTGGCCAAGTCATTTGGAATATGTGCTCCATGGTTACCCACACCAGAAGCCACTAAGCTGGGGGTGAGAAGTAGTCATCTTTTTTTTTTTTTTTTTTGGTAGTACTGGGGATTGAACTCAGGGGCACAGGGTCTCACTAAGTTGCTTGATTGCCCAGGCTGGGTTCCAGCTTACATCTTCTTGCTTCAAACTCCCAGAATGCCAGGACTACAGTTGTGTGCCACCATACCTGCCTGAGAAGTAGTTGTCTTACCAAGACAAGTACTGTATTTATTCTTACCAAGACAAATACATTCATACATTTTTTTTTTCTTTTGCAATGCTGGGTTTTGAACCTAGGGCCTCACATAGGGTAAGCAAGCCCTCTACCACTGAGCTGCACTCCAGGCCCATAGGATGAGTACTTAAAAAAAAAAAGGTTTAATAAGGTATAAGTTATATACCATAAAATTTACCCCAAGTAACTTTCAAGGTGGCAAGCAACATGGACACTCACAGAAATAAGAGTGTTATTTTCCTGCTAAAAATAAGGCAGGGACACGGTGAACCCCAGTGGTCTGGTTTCCATCCAGGAAGGAGGAGGGCAGGGTCTGGGATGCCTACCTTGGATTCCATACAGCCGGTTGAGGCGCGACCGTCGGGCCTCGTCAGTGTAGGGGACAGCGAGCCAGGGCATCTCACTGAAGTACTGTTTGAAGGACTCCTCTGACCTACAGAGAGACACATGTGGAGATCAAGCCGCTGTTATCCGGGGCACGCCTCCTCCCTCACTGTTACCAAGTTGTGCCCAGGACTCCCATGAAGTTAGGGTTCCTCATCATTGTGCCCCTCAGACAGCAGGCTCTGGGCATGCACTGTTCTTCCCATCCTTGTGCTCACCAAGAGGCACTGCTTCCCCACAGCCTGGCAGGCCACTGCAGTATCTTGCTCACCCGCCTTACACCAGTTACATTCATGGCTGACTCTGTGTTTCCAATATAGACAGGCCTTACTTTTACAGGGAGCTCAGATGTACACAGCCACCCCATTCCTGTGATAGTTCTAATTTGCTTATGGAACTACGATCTGTAAAGGATCACACACTTCAAACCAAGCGTACATCTGTGAGTCTAAGTACAAAAATTCTAGGGAGGACTGGTCTACTCAAGGGATGGACAGATTGGGGCTTCTCTGGGGGCAGGGCTCGGGGATGGGGACCGACTGAGAAGGGGCACAAAGGAAACTTTTGGGTGACGGCAATGTTTTCTACCTTGAATGTGATGAGGATGGTGACAGGGATAATTAGGCAAAGCCCACTGAACTGCATACCTAAAATGGATGTCTTTCGGGGCTGGGGATTTAGCTCAGTGGCAAAAGCGCCTGCCTGGCAAGCGCAAGGTCGTGAGTTCGGTTCCCGGTACCGGAGAAAAACCAAAAAAAAAAAAAAAAATGGATGTCTTTCATTGTATGTCCTTTATACCCAATAAAGGTAAGAGTGTTTAAAGCTTTAAAAAAGTGACTGCTCCCCCTGGCCTGGCTTCAGGGCTGCCTCCACTCCCTGGTGCTGAGGCAGGGAGCTATAGGGCGGGATCACAGGCCAATAAACTGAGCAGGGGACAGTGTGCCGTGAGGGTACAATGTGCAAAAGGCCTTCAGCATATTGGGATCTTAGAGACCCTGCTTTGAGCAGGAGTTTAAAAGGCAGGAGCACCCGGAATCAGGGCTGGAGGAGAGGCTCAGTCGGAACTAGGGCTGGAGCTGAAGGGAGTTCACTGATGGGGGAAGCCAGAGGGATATCAAGAAGGGCAGGAAACTGAAGCTAAAAGGACCTGATCTGCCCCAGGAAGAAGGTCCCTCTGCCCTCCTTGCTTTTGTGATTCCTGATCCATGTGCATTCAAATAGCTCCTAATGGAGTTTGCGGCCCAAGCAGAGAAGACAACTGCACATCCATCCAAGACACATGACACGTGTTAGTCTCTGGCTCCCTTCCATCTTCCCCAGTCCATATCCTTTTTTTTTTTTTTTTACAATCTAGAAAGCTGAATGAATCAGAAAACACATCCCGATCTCAAACAGCTCAGGCCTGGATTGGGACATGCCCCAGTGTTTACAGCAAGAAGAGGTGTTTCTCAGCCGCCTTCAGACAATCACATGAGCAAATGTGAAATGTATCCGCCTCCCCACCAATAATCTCAGATGTCATCCCCAACCCCCACCTCCATACCCTACAAAAAGAAAGAAATGGAAAGCTAAAGAAACGGATGCTAATCATCTACAGGGAAGGCGCGCAGCACTGCCTCTGCCCAGACACACGTTACCTGTCTGCACTAACAAAGATGATCTCAAATTTCTGGCCTGCCTCCTTGATCTTCCGGTAGGACTCAACCAGCACCCGGGTGAGGCTTCGGCAGGGTGGACACTGAAAGAAAAGAGCAGAACCCTGCTGCGTGAAGAACCTTCTCGATTTCTCAGCCACTTGTCATCAGAGTCCAAGTCAGCAAGAGCCAAGTCGGACTGGGACAGCAAAACCCAGTTTATCAAAGAGGTGGTACTAAGCTTGCCTCTCTCCATGGTGAGCATCCAGCAGAGGCTCTGTCCAGCCCACGCAGTGTGCCAGCAGGCAGCAGTTAGAACAGCCCCCCGGGGGCCCTTAGAGCTATCACCTGCGTGGGTTAGGAGGAATATCCTTTTAGGTCAGTTCAAAGGAGTCATCTTCTTGTGTCTATCATCATTCATAACATTAAGCACTCACTGCATACCAGAATGCACCAGGTGCAGAAGGCACAAAGGACAGGACATTCCTGGCAGAGCAGGCACACCTCCAGAAGACAGAAGCCAACCACAGCTGGGCTTAGTGGCGACACTGCTGCTTCTGCTTGTCTGGACTAGGAAGGAACCAAACACTCACCCAGTGTGCGGAGAAATAGACTCCCACGTGAGACCCCTCCAGGCTGCTGCTGTCCAGTGACTGCCCGTTATTTCTAAGCAAGGGCCCTGCGATGACTTCCCTGAAGGGCTTAGGTCCCCAGGGGAATTCCAGACCTGAAAGAGGCAACAGATGGCATAAACCGCAAGGCTCTTCATTACGGCCTGGGACCCAAGAAGCCTCAGGGCTGCAGGCAGGACAACTTAAACTCAGGATACAGAAGCAAGGCTGGAGATGTACTGGCAAAATACAACAGAACAAGGTGAGCATGGGGATACACGCCTGTAATCACTGCATTACACTTTGAGGCCGGGGCAGGAGGATTGCACGTTTGAGCACAGCCTGGGCAATGAAGTCAATTAAATTAGAAAGACCCTATCTCAAAAATAAAAAAATAAAAAGTCTGGTAGTGTAGATCAGTATGAAGGCCCTAAGTTCAGTTCCCAGTGAACAACCCCCTGTAATCACACTGGACAGGACAGGACAGAACACAACAGAACACAACACAACAAAACAGACTTCCTAGTTATTTTGAATGAGGGCTAAGTCTGGAAGTCACTGCCTCACGTATTAACCAGGAGTCAATTCAAGCCCAACTAAGCCTGGCATCTCGGCGGTTCTCAGTGTTGACTGTATGTTAGAATCAAACAGGGAATTAAAAAATATGATGTTACTGGAACACACCCCAGAGATTCTGATTCAGTTGGTCTGAGTTGGGGCTCAAGGAACTAAGCGAGAATTTAAGTGTAATGAGAAAAGAATAAAGCCCACTTAACCCAGATGCTCAGTAGTGTGATGGTACTTAAACTTCAGGCAGGAAGAATAAATAATATGCTCCCAGTTCGGCAGAAGAGTGTTTTCTCACAGGGTGGTCCTAGGCCCACTGCCTCAAAACTGCCGGAGGGGTCCAGGACGGGAGGGAGGGGCACAGACCAATTAAAATGCAAGTGGCCAAGCCCACCCTGAAACACAAGAATAGAAACATCTCTGGGGAAGGGCCCGGACCATCTACATTGTGAACAATCTTTGGAGTAATGTGTGTGTGCCAAGGGCAGACCTGGTTCCACCATGCCCTGGTTTTTACAGAGAGCAATCCTTCAACACAGGTGAAAATTTTTTTACTGGAAAAATTTATGACCAGGGCTGAAGCCTCTAATCTGAGCAATAAGCGAGGGAAGGGAGGTCTTAAGATTCTTATCATTCCAGTGCAAGTGGGAAAGAAGCAGACCTTCACTGGCCCTTGAGCAGGGGGTCAGAGCCCCCGCCCCACTCCACGGCTATGGTCAGCAAGTCAGCAGGACCTAGGCCCGACTCACCCTGGCCAGGACAGCACCCACAGTCTGCAACTCTGCTGTGGTGGACACGCAGAACAACTCTAGTCTTCTACCCCTGAATCTAAAATCTGGAGCTTTTGAGAGTCACTGGTGCTCATAAAGATTCCGATTTCAAAGCATTTTGGATTTCAGATTTTTAGATTAATGCCGCTCAATCAGTAAAGCCTATGCAAATATCCTAAACTCCAAAACACTCCAAAATCTAAAACATTTCTGCTCCTAAGCCTTCTAGATAAGGGATATTCAATCTATATTACAAGAGGGAAAAAGAAACCCCACCCCACTTAGCGTGGCTTAACTGCTAAGGTAACAGCTGCCGTGGAAGGAGCACTAGAAGCCAGTAAGTATCTGGGTCCTCACTGCTTTCCAGCAGCCTCCTGAGCCCTCAGAGCTGAACTTTCTTTTTCAGACTCCATCTGCGTTGGCCCATGAATTAAAGCCCCCTAGAGGGACATTCTGGTCCCTTTATAAATCTTAACCACGACCTAGAGAACAGCATAATTTCATCAAGACAATGTTTTCTAGCCACATAAACCCACTTATACACGTTTTATTAGCACTGCCTGTGCCAGCAAGGAGGGGACTGGGGCAAGAGAAGGAGGGAAGTCAGCAGCGAGCGTGCAGATGGACACGCGGCGACACCTCACCTTCTGGGTCATCGCGGATCACCAAGAGCCCGTTCCTGCACACAACCTTGCCAGTGGTAGCATCTAGGAATATTAGCGATGGAATGTTCGAAATCCGGTATTTGTTCCAAAGTTTAAGCTGTAAAAAGAAAAGAAGGTGGTTAAATGCAAACCAAAGTCACTGCAGAATTCTGTTTAGCCCCTCAGGCCCCACAGAGAGACAAGTGGGCAGGCATGAAGTGTAAATAAAGGAATAACTGGGCAGCAGGGCAAAGGAGCAGGTTAATTATAATCCCGTGCGGCCCTCTGGTCTGTACAGAGCCCCAAGTCCTGCCGGGCTGAAGCCGTGGTGGAGGGCGATGGAGAACCACGCTTACTCTCTCCCTTTTCCCATGTGCACATTCTTGAACGAAGCTGCATCACACGTCCTAAGACACAATCAGACCTCTGCCAGGCAGCTAAGGAGGGAAGAGGAACTGCTTTCCCACCAGCAGGTAGGGGTAGTGGGCTGCTCTCCCGCTTGCCCGCTCCGCTGTGTCCCCTTTGCTCCAAAGGAGAAGGGCAGGCTTTTCAATGAGAGGACGGAGTTAAGAGGCCCCTCAAGCCACCCCAGCAGGCCCACATTTGGGATGTCACAGCATGCGCCATTTGGATACCCTGAGCCAGCGCCAACCCACAGCTCACGGTACCATTCAGAACAACCTTCAGCCGACTGGCGGGCTGTTGAGGTTGGCTGTGCAAACTGTCAGAGTTCCAGCATCTAAGAGGAGTGAGGTCGAGAAAACGTGAACATAATCGCTGAGGCGGGAAGCCAAGTGTGTGCCGCACGACAAACACCACTCAGCTGGGCTCTGGGTTCTCGGAAAAGTAACTGCTAAACCCCCAAAATACCCTGAAATGAAATGTCGGCCTGGCAACGCATCTGCAGAAAGAAATGAAGGGCAGCCGCACTCAGCCCACTGGCTAGGCCACTCCGCCGTGGGCCTCCCTTCTGGGAAACTGGGGGCCCGCCAGGGAGGCTGGGCACTTGGCACACGGCATGCAGGAGAGGCGAGCCAGAGGAGCTGTGGCTCTCACAGCTTCCCCCTCGGCCCAGCAGCGAGGGGGCAGGACAGGGCACCTGCCAAGAACGTGAAGCTTTCCTGCCTGTGGTCACCGTGCCTTGGCAGGAAGGGTCGCAGGACCTCACCTCAAACTGGGTGGGCCTCACTTGCACGCTGCATGCGTTTCCCAGCCCTGCGTTTCCCAGCCCCGCGTTTCCAGTGGGCTCACAAAACAGCTTCTGCGCAACAGTGGCTCTGGGCTCTGCACAGTTTGCGATAACCGTACGTTCGCATTGCTGCAGAGAAATCGAACACTGGGCTCAGATGAAACCTTCTTCAAAGAAGAGGGCTGAGCAAACAAGTCCAGCCTGCCCTGCAGTTCACGCCACAAGTTTGCAGTGTGAGGGTTAAGACAGGTGTTAGGTTTTTTTAAAAGGGAAAGTAAGATAATGGGTTTTTATTTTTGGTTTAAAAAGTAACCTAGGGACAGGGGAGTAATCATTGGAAAACACTGGGAAACACAGAAAATCACAAAAATTAAAGTAGAAAAAAACACCCATGATTTACCACTTAGGAGAGCTAAAACCATTTTATATTTCTGCCAGCCGGAAATGAGAATCTCCATTTCTAGTTTCTTCACCAATGTTTTCACGACACTAGTTTTTTCCAATTTGATAAGCAAGTAAAAGTATCTTTTACCTGTTGTTTAGGAGACAAACTAGAGTAAATACATGTTTTATTTCTCCAGTGCTTTTTTTTTTTTTTTTTGTCTTTTTGAGACAAGGTCTTGCTATGCAGTTCAGGCTAGACTTAAGCTCACTTTGTAGCCCAGGCTGGTCTTGAACTCGAAGTGATCCTCCTGCCTCAGCTTCCCGAGTGCTGGGATTACAGGCGTGCGCCACCACGCCCAGCTACCAGTATGATTTATAACTGGCAAGTACTGAAATTCACACTACTGCTATTAACTGAGCACCTTTTATGTGCCAGGTCTATTCTCAACACAACAGGAACAGAAAAACCAACACAGATGAAACTGTTGCTGTCATAGGGTGCCTGTTCTGGTGTGAGAGACAGAAGATAAAGAAAAATAGAAATAGAAAAATAATTTCAGAACTTTGTAAGGGATAGAAAATACGCAAGGGAAGAGCAATGGCACATGCTGGAGAGGGAGCCACATTTTAGGGAGCATGGACTGGAGCTGCTGAAGACAGACACCTGGTCACAGAACTCAGTAATACAATGGAGTGTGCCACACGCACAAGAGGGAGGCCATCTGAGTGAGGCCCAGGGGACCTGCGTAGAGGCTGGGAAGCTGGTTGTGAAGGCTGGAGTGGATGCAGCCAGAGACAGCCAGTGAGGGGGCTGCAAGGAGCCAAGGGCAAGACTTCGGTCACAGCAGCACAGCAAAGACACAATCTATGCTAAAGATAGAGGCAGTAGGGTTGGTGGACAGACTGAACACTTGGGAGGCAATGAAAGACAAAGATGATGCACCAAAGTTTGGAGGATGCTACATGTTGGGTTTTAAAAAGTATCTATGGATTAACATGTTCCTGCCAGCTTGAATCACTGGTGGTATATGCATGATTGGCCCATTGAGGGGCTTGAACCAGCAGTGGTAGAAATGGTACAGTCATGCATATCAAGCCAACCGGCAGTGAGAATCAAGAATTACAGCTACATTTGGAACATGGTAAAAGCTTGGTGCCCAGCGTGGTGCTATTGAGAGATGGAAGGACCTCTAGGACAGTGACAGCAAACCTTTTAGAGCTTTCAGTGATACAAACTGTGCTGCAAGACATGTGCCACAGATTCGCCATCATGGTTCCAGGAGGGAGGGTGGGTGGGAGGAAGTTTGGTGGATAGGAACATGTGCAACCCTGGCCCCTCCAGTTTCTCTTTGCTTCCTAGCTGCCACGAGGAGAGCA
This sequence comes from Chinchilla lanigera, assembly GCF_000276665.1. Taxonomy (NCBI): domain Eukaryota; kingdom Metazoa; phylum Chordata; class Mammalia; order Rodentia; family Chinchillidae; genus Chinchilla; species Chinchilla lanigera. The sequence goes on from NW_004955481.1 coordinate 2,368,012, forward strand.
GCTTGCTCCATGATGCTCCCCATGATGATGATGATGTGCTGCCTCACCACAGGCCAAGAGGCAAAGGGACTGAGTGACCATGGACTGAAACCTCGGAAACCATGAGCCAAAATAAACCCTTTGTCTTTGTAAGTTATTTCAGGGATTTTGTTACAGTAACAGAAAGCTGACTAACACAGGTGCAGGAACGTGTGTGCTGTGGAGGGTTCCCATTAACCAAGATGAGGAACAATGGAGCAGGAGGCTCATTTGAGAGTTAAAAGTCAAGTGCCGGGTGTGGTGGCACATGCCTGTAATCCTAGCACTCAGGAGACTGAGAGAGGAGGATCGTTGCAAGTTCGAGGCCAGCTGAGCTACAGAGTGAGCTCAAGGCCAACCTGAACTGCATAGCAAAACCCTGTCTCAAAAAGACAAAAAAAAAAAAAAAAAAAAAAAAAAAAAAAAAAAAAAAAAAAAGAGAGTTAAAAGTCAGATCAAGTTCAGTTGGGTCAACCTTGAGATGACTTGTTCTTGTCCTGCTGTATTTTCTTTCTATCCCTTACAATGGTCTAAAATTATTTTTCTCTTTCTTGTTGTTTATTTTCTGCCTTTCTCACCAGAACAGACACTCTATGACTGCAACTACTTCATCTGCCTTGTTCTTCCTTGTACCTGTTGTGGAGATTTCAAGCCAGCACCAGGACTTAAACATCCAGACTCTGGGGAGAAGGAGGCTTGAGGTTCTAATCAAGAATATCAGCTCATCAGTGACTATGTAGCTGTATAAGGGCATGGATCTGCTGAGACCTTCTAGGGAGAGAGCCTGGCTGAGAAAGAGATCTCATGATAGATCCAAGGACTGTGGACAAAGAGGGCTGAAGAGTGCTGGGGGAAGCAGGGACACGTGAGGAGGAAAGAACAGGCAAGCATGTAACATCCTGCTCCGCTATGACCTTGACAGGGTCAGGGAAATCAGTGGCGTGGAAGAGGACTGGGCATAGTTCTGTCTGTTACACTTGCCCCAAGTGGGCCTGCAGATGAACTCAAGTTCTCTTGCCAACATAGGAGACATCAAGAGGAGAATGAGAAGAAAAAAGGTTATAAAAAGAGAAAGAGAAGCCAGATGTGATGGCACACACCTGGAATTGCAGAACTCTGGGAGGCTGAGGCAGGAGGATTGCAAAGTTCAAGCCTAGCTTGGGCAACTCAGTGACACAGGAAGATACTGTCACAAAATAAAGAAAAAGGGGATGTAGCTCCGTTTGACAGCCCTGGGTTCAATCCCAAATGCTGCTAAGAAAGAAAGAAAGGAAGGAAGGGTGTGAGGGAGTGACTATGGATAATTCTCTTTAATAGTTTTGCTGTAAAGGGAGGGAATAAGTAGGGGTTTTGTTGGAAAAACACACAATGAGGTCAGAGGGAGGACATTTTAAAGATGCAATAACACGCTAAGAATGGTTGTGCACACCTGTAATTCCAGCTACTTGGAAGACTAAGGCAGGAGAATCTCAAGTGTGAAGCGAGCCAGGGCAACTTAGTAAGACTCTTTCTCAAAATAAAATTTTAAAAAGGGCTGAGGGTATAGGCCAATCCCTGGTAACTTACATGTGTGCACATGTGTGTATACCCCCACCCATCCACACATACATGATATGATATGATAACTTGCTGACTGGGATGACCTAGAAGAGAGGAAGCAACGATGAGTGAGAACTGTAAGAACAAAATCTTTAGTCCCTGAATGGGCCAAACAGTGAGACTCGGTCACAAATGGGCAGATGGAGCTGTAAAAGCAGCTGACTTGAAGTCTGCACACTTTTTTTTTTTTTTTCATTTTGTGATACTGGGGATTAAACCAAGCAAGCACTGAGGTATAACCCCAGACTGTTTTAATTTTATTTTGAGACAGGACCTTGTGAAGTTACCTCAAATTTGTAATCCTCCTGCACATTTTCTGAATGGCTGGGATTACAGGTGCTGGCCATCATGCCCACTTAAAATCTATACTTTTATTTCACAGTAGTTTTTTTTTTTTTTTTAAATCTAAATAGAAAGTCAAATTATTTGCAAGTAAAGACAATTCTACCTTCTCTTTTCCACAGTTACAACATCTTTTTCTTATAGAACTATAATAGGGGGGCTAGGGATTTAGCTCAGCGGCACAGCACATGCCTGGCAAGCATGAGGTCGTGAGTTCAATTCTTGTTACTGGAACAGAACAAACAAACAAACAAACAACAACAAAAAAAGAACTATAATAGGGGCTGAAACTTGCAGAACATTAAGCAGCTGGCATACCTTCCCACCTGACCATAACGGATGAATGTATATTCTTATTAGCAAATATAGTATTAGCCATTGGTTTGAGATAGTCTTTACCATGTTAAGAAAATAATAGTAGAGATGCTGCCTGCTGCTAGGTAAGGAAGAACTCGATTTCTTCGGGGTCCCTCACATAGACAAAAATTTGACCATGGCTCTCCACCCCAACCCTAATCACCACAGCTACATCTTTTCTCTCAGGATCCTCCCTGGAGAGCTAAGAACTTCTAACTATACTATGGGTCTCATCTTCCCACTTGAGCTGGGGATCCCCCTTTCTCACGGACCCTGAGGAAGACAGCAGGCCTTGGCTTCAGTTTTATCCATTCATTGTTGGAGCTCTGCTTCCAAATAAAGGACCAGTGGTTTAGTGGAAACAATTTTGCTTCCAGACTCAACTGACACAGAAAAAAGTTGGTCCTTTTATAGACTAAGCCATCACAGTCTAATTTTATATGGGTGATTTATTTAGAAACTTATGTCATTCATCAGCGAGCTGTCCGTGGATTCATGGACTATCTTTCTCAGGTTGTAGCAACAAGGTTACTTGGCTCTGACACAGTGTAGAAGGCACAGGAGTGATTATTTCAACCCTATTGATTTCAATGCTTGAATCGAAAAGAGATCCTTGGGTTAGAGACATTGTCTCCTCCTGCACTGCATGGAGGGTTCTCTCACGCTGACCGAGCACGGGAAAAGCTTTGGCTTAAAGAAATGACTCGCCTTGTGACTTAGCATGGTGTGTGACACTTCAAGTCCACCAAAGGTTTTCCAAAGGCTTCTGAAAACAGCAGTTTCATAACCATTTCGGGGTCACTTTTGAGGATAAAAGCTCTGGATCCTTTCACCAGAGAAAAATGCACAGGCACGAAAGGTCTGTGCCTAAGCTCACAGAGCTCATGATCGCCTGAAGCCTGTTAGTGGAACCTGCCTGATCACAGGAGATCTATGTGTCCCAGATAAAGGCCTGCTTGCCTTCCAGGGTAGGTGGTGGGTCAGGGGAGGGTTTTGAGACAAGGTCTCACTATGTAGTTTAGGCTCACTTTGAATTCACAGTGATCCTCCTACCTCAGCCTCCCAAGTGCTGGAATTACAGGAGTACACGTCTACCTTATGACCTACTTGTTTCAACAGTTCCTTTCAGTGCAGATCTTGACCTAAAGGAGAGAGCTACAATACTGCTCCATTTTTATTCTTGCCATTAAAATCTCCTCCAAAACAATAAAGTAAAATCTCCCCCAACAGACCCAGCATTTACTTAAAATCTAAAGTGTCAACACAGTGAAGACTGGGTGACAAAATCCACTATCCTGCTGTTGCCAGGGTCCCCTCAGCTCCTTCGGAGCTGATGAGTGGCTGTGGGGTCTACTCCATCCTTTGTCTTCAGGGTGGTAATATCTGGACCACCTGGGCCAAGAGCTAACTACATTTTCTTTCAAAGCAGCCCCAGGAAATGAATCCACATTTGTCCTTGCTGTCACACTACAGCGCTTTTTGGTTTGGGGTTTTTGTTTTGTTTTTGCAAGGCTAAGGAGCAAACCCACAGCAAGCAAGGCGAACACTAGGCAAACACTCTACTGCTGACTCCCCGTCCCTTATATTACAGCACTTTATCACCAGAGCTTCCTTGTCATCTTAAAGGTCCTTTGGGGCAGGAAACGTGGTGGTGTAGAAAGAAAACAGGCTTGACAGGACCTGGGCTGACATGCTGGCTCTGCACCTTATTAGATGTCAGTAGGAGCCATGAGACTCGATTTTAAGGAGGGCTCACCCTGTTCCTAGCACAGCCATACCCACGGCATGGGGCAAACGTGAGACTGAGAGGAGGTGATATGCACGGAAACCCTAAACTCTAAAAGCGCTGCACACATGGGACGCATCATTAATATCGGAATCCAATTTATGTGTATTTCCCCTTGTCTTGTCAGCGTCCTCTTCAAAAAAACATTTCCCTGTCAACTTTATTTTACAGTTAATCAATCAACTGTATAGCTAATAGGCTGTAGACGAAACTACTCCAGGAATGGGGATTTCCTTTTGGAGCAAGTGATATTTTGCCATAAGCACCTTCTGCAACACATAGATATTTTGGTGGCTATTTTAGGTGGTCCGTTTGCTGTCACCTTCTCTCTTTACCCCTTCACTCACATTTTTAGATTTCAAGACTTTAAAAGGGCATCTACGGGAAATTTTTTTGGCAGGGAGCTGGAGTTCTGCTGTGTTGCCTGAGGCGGCCCCAACCTCCGGGGCCCAAGCAAACTTCCCACTTCAGCTTCTCAAGTGGCTGGGACCGCAAGTGTGCACTGCACGCAGCTGGGGAAAACATTTCTTTCTAGTTCCCTCTGTGGATTTTACTTTTCTCTCTACTTAAGAGAACCCTGGCACCACATCTGATTCTGACAGGGACTCCTGCTTGGTGTCCTCACCCCTGGCTTGGATGACTAACGTGTGAAATACAGTACGGTGGAAGGCGAAGGAGCATAGGAGGGAGAAGGAGCTGAATCAGGCACTTCCCACCCCAGCTGCCTTTGAACCTGGAGATGGAAACGAGTCCAGCGCAAGAGCTCAGGTTCCACTGGCTGTTGGGAGATTTCTGAGAAAGGCTAATAGCAACTTAAGCACCTTAAAAGGGCAAGTTTGCCTGTTGCTGCTGCATGTGAGAAAGCTCACGTGACTGTAAACATCCAATGTCTGCTCTTTCAGTGACTCTCCTGGCAAAAATGTGCAGGGAAAGGTCATTTTGATGCCATCTGTGACTCACTGATTCCTCCTCTTCTGTAGCTATGCAAAGGCCAGGGGCCTCCAATAGAATGTGCACAGCAAAGCCCCGACCCCCTTAGAAATCTAAGTGCAGTACTCTAGTACCTCAGTTCACGAACACGTCTGTTTGCAAGCAATTCGGTTAGCAAACAAAAGTGTTCAGCAAATGTTTGCTTCCCTTCGAAGCTCGAAAACTCTGCATCAGGTGACAAAGGGGACCACGGCCCTCTTCCCCATACAAACACAACTGCAGCCATCTTCTCCCAAACCATAAAGCAAATTAAGTTTGTAAACCGAGGTACCACAGTATATACGCAGATGTGAGGCGACAAAGATAAAGTAAGAAAGAAACAAGGAAGAGACAACATTAGCTCAGCTTGGAAGAAATGAAAAAGGATGACAAACGGGCTATCCAGTTCCTTGCAAGTTCCCATTCGTGACGGCTGATTCCGGCTCCAAGGTTGGAACTATCGTCCTAGGAATGTTGGCCAGAAACGCTTTTACAGCGTCCCACAAAACAATGGGACAAATATCACAAGGGACAGGATTGGGATCTAAAAATGCAAATGAGAAAGTGAGCTAATCTGAAACGCTGGTGCGATTAGTCAGCACCCACATGTACCGCAGGGAAATGCAGCTTGGCAATTTCTGAGAAGTCCCGGCTCTTGAGGGTGACACAAGATCTGCCTCTCATGTTCAAGACTGAGTCTTGTACTTGACCAAGAGGCTAAGCTTTTATTTCTCAACAGCAGCTGCAAATCTGTGGGCTGAAGCCAAAGCTAACACAGATGTCGGATTAATCAGCAAACTCCTTGGCTTGGTCAGGCAGAGCCTACTCGGGCAACTTTACCCCTGCTCTTCTACCAAATGCTGGCCACAGTCAGAACAACCTTTTCTGTGAACAGCATTAGAAAGCAGATCCTTAAAAGTGTCCCCACCCTTCCTAACCAAACAAGACCCAAGGCTGTTATATACACAGTCTGGGAGGAAAAATTTTCCTTGTCCCACCCTCCAGTGTCAAGGCAATATATTATACACCCTTGAGGATTCTGGAGCCAAACTGCCTAGAGTTAAGTCTGCTCCAACCACTTAAAAAGCAGCTGGTGACATCAGGCAAGCTACCTAATTTCTCTCTTGGTATCTTCATCTGTAAAATGGGGATAACAAATTGGGTGTGGTGGCACATGCCTGTAATCTCAGCACTTGGGAGGGTGAGGCAGGAGGATCACCATGAGTGTGACGCTAGCCTGGGCTACACAGTGAGTTCAAGGCCTGTCTGGCCTACATAGAGACCCTGCCTCAAAGAATGGAATGGAATGGAATGGAATGGGGATAACAGAATCTACAGCTCACTGGGCTGTTGAGATTAGAGGAAGGGATGTAGCTCAGTGGTAGAGCACTTACCTAGCATATACAAGGCCCTGAGTTTAATCTCCAGAAACACACACATACACACACACACACACACACACACACACACACACACACACGATGTAGAGAAGATTAGATGATTACATTAAATATTTAGAATAAGGCCTGGCACACCAGGTACTATATAAAGGTTAGGTGTTATTCATAACATCAGTTATTGTTGCTGTAATCCCAACACTATTGTCTAGGTGCTCCATAGGACTTTGCCCCCATATATCCAGACTTAAGACCAAATTTTTGATCCCTTTACTCCTGAGGCCTGATTCCCAGTGGGTGACAACCTGTGACTAATTCTCACAGCCTACTAGAGTGACTTGCACAATGCTTGGCCTAATCTTTGTGCAACAAATCATGAGTGAATTGGTGGAGGAATGAATACATGAATGGGAGGGATCGAGGGAGGGACGGAACACTGCCCTGGCCCCCTAGAGCCGGTGCCTAGCTATGCAGCCAGGCTGAGCTGTTTAAATGGGTTCTTCATGAACAAGTGTCTTCCTGGATCCCTGGAGGCCTGGAATCTTCTTTAAATTGCAGAATATATGACTCAATGGAAGCGCCAGTGGAATCAGACACTTGTGATGAGTGTCTCTTTATCCGATAGTGTCTTTGGCCTCTGTGTCCCAGTCACCTTTCTGTTTCTGCTTTGCCTGGAGCTGACACAGAGAATGGACAGTGCATGAGACTAAGGAAGAGATGCAAGCAGGCTGGCCCAGGCTGGTCAGAGCCGTCAGCAGCTTAGGAGAATTCAAAGCCCTCCTAGTGGATTTGTAATGGTGACCCTGGATTTTACAGCTGGTTTAGAGGGAAGACCTGTGTCTCCAAGGGCCACAAGAATGTGAGGTTTAAAAACTAACATGTCCGCTCTGCTTCCCACAGACAAAGGCAGCAGGCAGCAGACACGCCAGCACGGGCCCTCCTTCTGGATCCCTTTCTGTTATTTTATTAAAAAGACTGTGTAGATACGACATTAAAAATTTATTCTTCATTACTTTAAATCTCAGAACAGTGACTTTTTTGACTGACTCACAGCTGATGTAACCGGGCGGTGCCATCCAGCAGGGCTTTATTAGGTGTGATTTATTTAAAACACTACTCCGAGCGCTCAGGGGCCGGGGAGAGGGCAGGTAGTGAGATACTATGCTTGCCTTCAGGAGCCTTAGAGTTTGCGAGTGGAAAACAGTTAACATGGTAAATTGTATGTTATATATATTGTACCACAATAAAAATATGCCTCCCTGGGACTACTGAGGGCAGAAAGGGAGGGAGGGACAGAAGGAAGGAAGGAAGGAAGGGATGACGGAAGGAGGGAAGGGAGAGAGAAACGTAATGGTTATGCATAGTAGCCACAACATAAGGCAGATTGTGCCAGTTGCCAGGAAAAACAAACAGAAAGGGCAAGAAGGCAAGACAGACTCAGCTATTCCCCTTCTGGGTATCTTCTTAAAAGAATTAAAAGCATCATACCCCAGTGATACACGCACACCCATGTTTATAGCGGCACAGTTTGTAACAGCCAAATCTTGGAAACAGCCCAAATGCCCATCAGCTGGCGAATGGATGCAGAAGATGTGGGTTTTTTATACAGTGGAGTACTACTCTACCATAAAGAAGGATAAGCTTGAGACATTTCTAGGTAAATAGATGCACCTTGAGACCATACTCTTAAGTGAAATAAATCGGACACACATGTGTAAATAGTGAATTGTTTCTCTGGTGTGAGAGACTGAAAGTATAAATGAGGACCAAGATGTATATTAGTTATTGTGAAATGGGAAGAAAATGTTCCAATGGAGAGGGGAAAAAACTAGGGGCAGGGGTAGGAAAGAAGGGAAAAGTAAAAAAATGAGAAAAGAAAAAAAGTGGAAACAAAACTTTTGTAACTGGGAAGCGGGGAGGGGTTGAAGAGAGGGTAGGGGAATGGGAAAAAAAGAATCAAGTTATATCATATACAGGTACAAATTCTCTATGATGAATGTGCTCATTATGTACATCTAACATGTACCAATAAAATCTATTAAATAAAAAAAGAAGGCAAGGCAGATTCCATTCTAGTCTAGTGAATATGCAGTATGTTACATCAAATACCCTGACCATTTCAAACCTCCACGTGACAGCCTCCATTGTAGTTGAGGGTGGCCATCAGAACCAATAGCTCATGACTGAGTCTGGTGCTTGTTGGTCAGCCAAATCCTTAGTCCACATTATTGGCTAGAGGGCAATATGGTAGGTACAGTAAAATGGCCAGGAGTGTGGTTCTGGGGCCGGACTGCCTGGGTTCAAATCTTGACTAGTATATACTGTGAGCTGGGTGACCAATAGGCCAAAGTCTATTATATCATCTTTCAGAGCCTCAATTTTGCTGGGTTGGTGGCACATGCCTAATCTCAGCACTTGGGAGCCTCAGGCACGAGGATCGCTGTGAGTTCGAGGCCAGACTGGGCTACATAGTGAGACCCTGTCTCAAAACAAACAATCCCCCCAAATCAGAGCCTCAGTTTCCTCCGGAGTAATAACAATGAGGATAAAATTACTGTTTCACATTGTTGCTGTGAGGATTAATTGGATTAATATATGTGCAACATTTAGAATACCGATTTGTACATGGTAAGTGTTCAATACATATAAAAAATAATGATAAGGGTTGAGGGTATGGCTCAGTGGTAGAGCTCTTGCCTAGCATATACAAGGCCCTGGGGATCAATTCCCCATTACCCCCACCCCCACCCCATGCACACGCACTTAAAAAGAAAAAATGATGACAATGATTGTTATGTTTTGTCTAGATGACCCCTCCAAAGCCCCACGTGCTCCTAGGAGGGACTTCTGGGAGTGACCGGATCATGGTTGTGTGAGAACGGATCAGGCCACTGGTTTAACATGGTTCTGGGTATGGACTACGGATTTACTGAAGAGGGAAGACCCACCCTGACTGAGGATGGCACCAACCAACAGACTTACAGCCTGGGTGGAATAAACAGGGAAAGAAGAGGGAGGACTCTGCTTCCTGCCTGCCATGCTGCCTGGACTGAATCTGTATAAACTATGAGCTAAAATAAATAGTTCTTCCATTAGCTCGTGGGGATTGGGTAAATTGACCCAGCACTGAGAAAGTGACTAAGACAATGATAATGATGGTGCTTCAAGAGAACAATGTCATTTTTCCCCGATCGTAAGTGGAAAAATATGATGTACCCTCGAGCCTCTGTATAGCATCCAAGTCAGCTGCTGGTGCCTATTCTGGTGAAAGAGTAATGAGGGAAGTGGCCACTTGGGCCATGTGTCCAGTTGGAATACCTCCAGTCAGGGAGGCCAGGAAACAGCCCTACAGGGCAAGTGCCAGTTCCTCTCATCCTGGTTTGTGGGGACTTCCATCACTTTGTAGCTAGTAGGAGAGGCAGAGATCTGATAAGCTACTTTTGCTCTTCATCTAGGAGATTCCCCTCTTCCACCGTAGCCGCCTCCCCTACACCTCACCGCTCAGAGCAAGCCATGCTTCCATCTGCACCGCTCGCTCCAGAGTGCTGGCCAAGGGCCTGACAGCTCCCAGAGAAAGGGCCACACAATGTGCTTCTCTTGGGTTGAACACAAAATAACCACTGTCCCCTAAGCCTTGTTACAGTCCAACAGCCCAAATCTTCCGCTCCATAAGGATGGGAAGCAGAGGGCAGGGAGGGAGAGCACAAGCTGGGGGCGGGTGGATGGCTTGGGTCTGATTCCCCGCAACCCTGCCACCTTGGGGAAGTGACTTGCCCTCCCTATGCCCCACGCTCTTCAACTGCAAACTGGTCCCAGGCCCCTGCCTCACAGGTTACTGGAGGCTGGGCGGCACTTAGGGAGTGCTTAGAACGCCCTGGTGGGCAGTTGGCACCCCTGTGAGGCCTTCCAGACTTCAACTCAGAAAGCCTTTCAAGGGCGATGCGCAATGCCCGTGGCTGTCAGGCTAGAAGAGCACTGAAGAAGCAGCATAGGACCCTGGTGCTAAGGCTGCCGCGGTGCCACCAGTCCTCGCCAGGGCTGGGACCCAGGGTAATCCACACAAATAAACACACCGTTTTATATGGGACCCTGTGCGAGGGGATAGGCACAGCAGCTCTGACCACTCTCTCCTTCCCCGGCCCTGGCTCTGAGTAGACTAAAAGCATTAAGAGGACAGAACTGCGGGCCTTCTGAGCAAACCCTCACCGTTCCAATCACAACCCGCAAGATGCAAGGACTGAGGAAGGTCATGCAGGTGGGTGCAAGAGGGCAGAAACACAGGTGCAATCACAGGGGGCTCAGAGCCTGCACTGGGCCTCCAGCAACAAGAGCAGACTGGTTTTGCGACCCCAGGAACAACGGCCGCGGTGGGATACTGGTGAGGACGGAGTGTGAACACAGGGAAGAGGCTGTGTCCCAAGGGCAACCAACACAGGGAGAAGCAGAGGGGACAAAAGGAACTAATGTACATTCTGAGACCTGGGACCTCAGGAGTCACACAGCGCAGCTTGGTCACTAAGCGGCACTTTTGTTTCAGAAAGCTGCACTTTCAGACTGGTTCCTATCAATAACAGCAGGAAGTATAAATTGATGAGATTTAAAAATGGGGAGACAGTGTCTACAAATACGAAGGCCAATATGTACACGTTTTCTTTTCATTCGCTCTGAAGTGCTGCAATGCAAAACTTCTCTGAACGACTGCAGTGCACAGCGGGCTCGGAAAGGCCGGCTCTCTCACACTTAGAATGTGGCATCATTTGTAACGCTCATTAGGGAGGTTCATTTACTGAGCCATGCAACTTCCTGCTCTAAAGCCTCACCGAGCCAGGAGATGAGCAGTTTGTTGGGAGTACAAAGTGGCATATGGCTGCCAGGTTCTTCCCGGCCGGCTCCACAGATGGAGGGAATGGCTGCTGGATTTCCCTGCGCTGCAGTTCTCACGAGCTGATGGAGAGATTTCCTACAGCCCATATGGTCCCCAAACCTCTACTGGGCAGAGTGGTTTGGAGCAGTGAGGGGGTGGCCCGTAATAACAGGCTACCAACCGGGAAGATCTAAAGAAGTGGCGAGTTTTCCTCTGAGAGGGGGACAAAGCCAGAGTGAGTCTGGAATCTGAGACACATGTTCCAGCCCCAAAGGCCATCACTTCTAGTGGGGGATAGGGTTTCTGTGGCTTATGTCACTGTGGATCCCTCTGCTGATACAATGGGAAAGAGTTCAAGTTTACCGTCTGACTGGTGCCTTTTTGCTTGAACACTGGGACCTTGATCTGCAACCTTCTTTGAGAGATGTGTCGCCATACAAGTCCAACACGGAACATGGAAGTCATACCATTTCTGAGTCTTTTTACACCAGGTTAAAACAAAACAGGGCTGAGTGTGACGGCACACTCAAACAAACCCAGTTACTTGGGAGGATGAAGCAGGAGGATTGCAAATTTGAGGCCAGCATGGGTAACTTACCAACTTAGAGAGACCCTGCCTCAAAATTGAAAAACAGAAAGGGCTAGGATGTAGCTCAGTACAAGGCCCTGGGTTCAATGGCCAGTGCTAGAAAACAAAACGAAATGAAACAAAGTGAAACAAAACAAAACAAAACAGAAAAGCAGAAAGCAAGCCTAGAAATACAGATGATGTGGAAGGAAGAGGTCTGTGACTTTCAGATGTGGGCGATCTGCTAGGCGAATATGTGTCTCCAGACCACACTGCCTTCCATCTTGCCCCTTCCTGGGTTGGAAGTTGCCACCAACTTCCCCCCAAGAAATCCATCCCTTGTGGCTTAATACTGGATAATTTGGGAGCTGACCACAGTTGATAAAAGGGTTTTACAAAAAGTACGCCAGCAAGGTTTCTCTGATAGTTTGTTTAATTTTTTAAAGTTGAAAAAAAAATAAATGGACACCAAGAAGGCTTTTCCATCTGAAAATAGACACCCTCCCTACCCGGCCAACCCTGGAGACGGTATTAGTACAGGTTCCCAAAGACAGGACAACAAGGTTTCCCCAGCCTTCCCCATTGTGGTTGGGCTGACAAGCTCATAGTTGCAGGCTCTAATTTTCTACTAACTCTCAAACTCAGCACTGGAAGGACATGTCTAGCCTGTACTCACTGCATGCAAGAGAACTCCCGGCATCAAGTACTATAGTGAAAAGCTTGGGTGAGAAAGAGAGGTCAACTGCACAGGTAGGCAGGGGAGTATCTCGATGTGACTCACCAAGTCAATAGCAAGACAGAATTCCAAACTTCCGGGTCCTATTGTTACCATGCCTACAGGGCTTGAAACCAAAAGGCCACTTCACACCTCGCTCACTGGATGAGTCCTTCCAGAGAACAGAATCTTAAGCCACTTTGTCTTCGGTGCCTTATGCATAGCAGGGACTCAATAAATGCCCGTGATGATACCCTCAGGCTGGCAGAGTTGTCAGTTACTTCTCACATTTGATTCCACAGATCAGGCATGAGAAACGAGCAAGCTTCTATTTTATTTTCACATGTTCATCCTGGTTCCTAAACAGCTACTCGGTAAGCTGCTGGCCAAAAAAGAAATCAGGCAAATAGTCTCAAAATGTTTGTGCAGCTTCCAGTAGATCAGGAATGTGATTGCATAACGCCTACTAAACCAAATGCTATAAATTAAAAGTCAGCAGGCTGAGCTTTTCCATGTCCACTTTCCAAAATGAAAATAAGAGCAGGAAGTGTGGTTTGTGAGAATGGCAGCGATGTAAATCATCTCAGCGCCGTCCATACCTGTTCCACCATGGAGCCATTAGCACTCAGCACAACACTCCTTCCAATTTCCTACTTGATTGTTATTTCATCAGGGTTTTTGTCCCCCACCCACCCTTGGCTGCATAGAAAGCTCTATTTCTTGGCAGAACTTGCTGAGCGCCCAGTTATAAATCCCTTGTTACCGTTTTCCTGCTGCAGGAAGTCCCCACGGAGCCCCAGCCAAATGACAAGGAAAGGAAAGGAAACATTTACAATGATGTGAGAAATTCCCAGTCTGGGGGAAAAAAAAAAAAGATCAAAGAGGACAGTCACACGGGACTGGTCTGTGCGGAGTATGGCATGTGAAAGCCCTCTACAAATCGGACTGGACTGGTCCGAGCCGGTAACATCACCTCCCTGGAAACCCAGCGGGCCAGGCGCCTCCTAAGCTCTGAAAACAGCATCAGTCACACGGCTATGGGCCAGCTGGTGTCCAGAGTGAAAGGTATTGTATCCTATACCGAGCAACTGTGATCACCATGAACCAGGATGCCTTTATATAGAAGTGAACTGTGGCTTACATTGTTCCCCTCCACCGGCTCTTGAGATGAAAGGATTTCACAGCACAATGAAATAAGTAACAGCAGGGAAAAAAAGTGAGGGAGGTAAACTGTTTGGAAAGTAGAAGACAGGGTGGAAAAGATGAAATTCAAGACAGATGTGTGAGAGCCACAAACATATGTCTTTGAATTTATGCATCTGAGTCATTCATGTAGCATGAGGGAAAAAAAAAAGCCACATACTCAATATAGAAATAAATATAGGAGTAAACACAGAACCAAATATTATATTCTATTCCGACAACGAAATACCAATTCACATCTCTCCTCTGCTAAACAAAGTTGTTATAAAACAGGGTGAGTGAAGGGTCCAAGATGAAACACTAGTAATGAAGAGGAGGTTCTCTGAGGTCCCTGTCACTCTCAACAGGATGTCAACCACCACCCATTTATTTCCAATGACTGAATGTTGATTTCTTATCTCTGAAAGGCACTTCAGCTGCTTGACATCAGTAGAATTTTACAAATAGTAGCATTTGCCAGGTTCACGCCTGACCATTAATGGGAAAAAAAAATAAAGCAGGAAATTTAAATGGGCGTTTCCATTAAAACACAAAGTCCAAGACGCTGGCCGGAAAGACATTTTTACAATGCAGTATTAGTGTGTGTTGTTTTACTTCTAAACAGCTAACTCAAAGGGGCCGAGGCACAATTGGTTCCAAATGCCTCATACTGAGAGAAAACACAGGCAGCCTGTCTTGCTGGTTCTCTTCTCTCAGCGTGGGACTTTAAAGGGTGATAAGAAAGAGGAAAAGCAGCAGGAGTGTGCCTGGATGTTAGGATGTGCTAGAGAAATGGGGTGTGGCAGAGTTCAAGGACATAACCCAGGGGCTGGGGAGAGGGCTGAGTCTTCCCGGATAGGTCAAGTGCCGGGTTTCAGGATGGTGCTCAGCTGAACATCAGGTCCACACTACGCACATGCCTGGTCATTTGTCAGCAGTAGGCATTTAATGGGCGTCCAAAATTTACCATGTATTTGCTCCAGGAGGTGTAGAGGGAGAGAGAGCCATTAAGACAAGACGGAGCTCGCTTCTTTGCAGGGAGAAGGGAGCCTGATCAGTACCTGAACCTGCTTCCTGCCTGGTCACTCCACATGGATGTTGTCCCCACCCGAACCACACCCCTGCAGTGGTAGGATGATGACCATTCTTCTTCCACAGGCTCCACCTCAGGCCACGAGTGATCTCAACAGGTGTGGACTTGATCTAAGTCCAATCATACTCTCTTGGGAATTTAGAACTGGCTACAAGATGGATTCAGTAAGATCAGTGGCAAGATCAGGCTGCTGGAGGGCACCATATTGATCCTGTCAGTCCTTGAGGCAGCTGGAGCCCCTGCTCTCTCCAAGACCTTGCCTCTAATAGTCACCTGCTTTGTCCCTTAATCCCCAGAGACAAACAGTGATCCTAGTGTGGAAGGGATGTGACTGCTACTTGTATAGAGGAGGCTGCTGGTGGGGTGGGGACCAAGCACTTCGGTGAAGAGCAGGTACAGAAGTAGCTGTTGGGCAAGGGACCAGCGGAGGGAACTAGAGCTGACAGAGAGAGGAGACAGAAGAGGGGCAGAGATCAGAGAGAAGCAAAAGAGAGACACTGTGCAGCCAGCCCCAAAGAGGGTAGGAGACCTGTTTTAAAATCCCACTTCTGGTCCTCTGTCTTGCAGCTGCACTCCATTTCCTGAATCTGGATGCCCATGGGATTAACAACTGTATTCTGAGAGTCTAACGCAATCTACTCATGCCAGCTTGAGTGAATTTCTGTTCCTTGTAAGCAGCTCCTAAGACAGATGTGTGAGTATGTGTGTGCACAGAGGGCCCAAGTACATCACGAAACCCTCCCCACTGAAAACACCAGCAGAGGAAAAGCAAAATTACCTGATACTCTCAACCTTTTCAAACCCTTTCCTAGTATACAGTAGCTCCCTCATCTGCAGAGCAATTCATTTTAAAAACACCCTCCCCCCAGTGGATGCCTGAAACCATATAGTACCAAACCCTATATTTATTAGCTTTCCTTAAATGTACAGAAATTTACTGTCTTCTCCATGTTAACTAAGCACTTTTTTCATGTGCTGTGTCCATAATTTTTGCAGTCTGAAGTGCAAAAGCAAAAGTAGCATGGATTTCTTTTTCCTCCTTCACAGTTTCACAGACAGATGAGTCATTCTTATGGTAGATTTAGCAACTTCAGCATATTATTTTTTTTTTCTTTCCCTAGTCAAGAATGTTTTTACCTTTCCACTTGAAGGAAGCAATTCGCAGCTTCTCTTTGGCATATCCAAATTTCCAGCATCATAACTCTTGAACTTTGGGGCCATAATTAAGTAAAAGGATTAGCTAAACATAAGAACTGTATCTCTCAACAGTATCCTATAGTGAAGATGGCTACTAATTGACTAACAGGAGGGTAGCATATACAGTGTGGATATCTGGCTCAAAGGAATGATTCATTTCCTATAGGGGGATGAAGTGAAACAGTACAAGATTTTATCACTCAGAATAGTATGCAATTTAAAATCTACTCTTTCCCATTAGAGAGAGGGAAGGGAAGGGAGGAAAAGGGGATGGGAAAAAAATTAAAAGAAAAAATAGAAATAGAATTTTTGCAAATGGGAAGGGGACCAACAGTTGGAAGGAGCAATAAGGGATGGGATGAGTAGGAGACAAAAAAAGAATTAAACTGTGTTATTTACACAGACCAACTCCCCATGATAAATGTAAACATTATGTACTGAAAAACATGTACTAATAAAAAATAAATAAAATTTATGAGCTGTTTACTTCTGGAATTTTCCATGTAATATTTTCAGATCCCAGGTAACTGAAACCATAGAGAGTGAAACCTCAGGGAGGGGGCCTACTATAATATTCTTCTGTCTTCCCCACAGAACTGTGGGGCCCCAAAGAGAAAACTCCTCCTTGTGCTAGGGATGCACAGATGGGAGCAAGATGACTTGCCTGAAATGACAGAGCAAATTAGTCCCAGGGCCTCTTCACTCCCTGCCAGCCACCAGCCCTGGAAACACTATGTTTCTTCAATGTGAGCCTACAATACAATATATATTGTATAGGTGGCAGATGTGAGAAAAATTAGTTCGATTCTCTGACTTGTGGGTCCAAAAGAAAGTAGCTATGAATAAACTCCCAAAATCACCAACAAAAGTCCTCTCTTTACATTTCCTTTCTAGAAAGCTTTGCACTCTATTTGTCTCTAGGAGGCACTACCCTGAACTGAGTCAGGAGGGAAGGGAGTTTGAGGTTTCTTCCAGACAAGATGAATGGCCATTTACCAAAATCAATCAACCAACCAACCAACCAACCACATCCTTTACAGAATGTCCTCTAGAAGATTGCTGTTTTTTTGTTTGTTTTGTTTTTGTTTTTGTTTTTGCAGTGCTGGGAATCAAACCCAGGGCCTCCTACACAGTAGGCCAGTGCTCTACCACTGACCCTACCAGCCCAGTGCATGCCGTAGGTATGACAGCACACAGCAGACATTGCAAGTCTCCAGCTATTATTGTTAAATACAGCTCCGGACACTCCCAGACTAAGTATGCCAACACCTTCCCATGGCTGGTTCCAGAAGCCACCAGTGCCACAGAACCAAAATGGGCAGAGTACAAAGTTTCTGAGGTTGCAAGGGAACTGACTTTCTCCTGCAGAAGAGAAATGCCCCAGTGAATCAGACCTTGAATATGCCACTAATCACTTGCTTAGGAAACTTGAACTGCTGGGGCCTTCTGAACAGAAACCAAACACAAATGAGTTCTCCATGAGGAGGGCGGACTCTCTGGGACACACTGGCCATTTTAAAGAGCCCAATAATTCTGTCAACCTTTAGCGGAACCAAACTGTTAAATGTCAACACGTTTCAAACTGGCCTCCAGACCACCCATAGAAGAGCTGTGTGTCCAAAAGCAGGAAATTCGGGCAAGAAGCTGAGTTCCAGTGCTCTTGAGCTCTGTTCTTGGCTAAGCCGTGGGGAGCCCCCATGCTCCCCAGGCTGAGAGGGGCCGGCAGCCTGAAGAGCACGAAGGCCGGGTGAGGCAACCCTCTCTGCTCCTCCCTGAGCGGCCTCAGGTGGCACACAGAGCGGCTAAGTGCTCAGAAAGTGAGAGGGCAGCAAAGAGGGAGGCTGGGAGTCACAAAACAAACCAGGCCTGCGGTGTCCCTCAGTCACCAAGAAGGGCGGGCTGGATGGCAGAGCGCTGAAATCGGCGGAGTTGCAGCATCACTCCATTTCCTTGGGAAAGTAAGTTACTTCCACTCTAAACTGGGGAAAACCATTGTCCTTGCCTCATAAACTTGCTGTGAGGATTAAAGCAGATGTGAAACCTGGATAGTTTCTTCCTGTGCCCTTATTAATTCTGATTCTTATTCGCTCATTTTGCTTTAAATAGACACTAAAAAACAAAACAAATCTGTTTTGAAAGGAAACTTTACCCTGCTAGAAAGTACCACTTACCCTAAACAGAGGGTGTCAAAATAAAAAGAAGGAAGACTAATTATCAAAAGTGTTCTAGTTCCTGTGGCCTCAGAAGGCTCTGGGGTTGGCTTTCCCTACTGAAAGGGAGACTGGCAAGTTTTCCAGGGGTTTCAAGATGGAGGACAGTGTCAAGACTTTCTTCTGATAAAAACAGAGACTTGGAAGTGGAGAATGGAAAAAGGATGATGTAGTTCTGTCAGGGGAGCCAGTTTCGGTAACAGTCCCGCCACCTTGAATTTCTGAGGCCTTGTGCCAGTGGTGGCAGTAACGAGAAACACAGCCGGAACTGGATGGTCCAGCTCACCCGCTGCGGGCCAGCACAGCCCCGCTGCCCTAGAAGGCTCTCCGCCAGGGAGGAAACACTGCTGCTTCCGCTCAGCTCTCCTGCCACCTCCTCACCTGCTCCACTTCTGACAAACTGCCTCACCCATGGCCAGGCAGGTCACCACCATGTGACTTCATAAACTCACCACTGACCGGCAAACAGGATAACCCTGCCCAGGACCCCACCTGTCGACAGCTGTAATCTCCAAACTCATCCCTCTTTCTATCACTCTTCTTTCTATCTCCAGAAAAACACAGAAGAGAATGTATCTAAATCTCCATATTGATGTCCAGGAAGCATGAGGGAGAAAAATCCTCTTCCTTTTCTTCCTCACCTAGCTCCCAGAGCTCAGAGTGGTATTAGCTTTGGATCTGGGATCCCTGGAAACTGGGGTGGGCAGGTGGAGGGCGTGGGCCTGGTGTGCGGTGGGGAAGGAAGAAGGAAGGAGCCCGGCCCCGGCCACAAAGTAGAGGTGAAGTCTCCCTGAGCAGCTGGGATTATGCTGATGCCAAACCTAACTGTATCCACTCTGATAGAGGAGGCCTGCGATTCTCTCCGGTACAAATGGCAAATTTCAGGGAAGGAGTTTCACTGATAATGTTTAGTGCAATATTTCCTCAGGAGCACCTGCATCAGAACCCCCTGGGCCTGGGCTGAGACACATATTCTGGGTCCCTCTGGGTCCAGACTTCTGGGTCTACTGAATGGGATTCTCTGGCAGTGAGGCTCAAAAACGTCAATTTTAACAGAACCCCGGGTGACTGTGATGGCCACTGTAGTTTAAGGCACATGACACCCCTCTGCCAATACTGCACACTACTCTGGTTAATTCTCACGCCCCCTGCAGACCTCAGGTCAGACATTCATCCTCAAGGGAGCCTTGCCCCACCGAAGTCTTGGTAAGTCCCTCATTAGCTATCCAGCCCTGGTACTCTTCCTTCATGGTGCTTACCACAATTTTCATCGCATTCTACATTTCTGTGACTTGTTGAATAACGTCATCTTCCCTACTTGACTACAAAGCCCTGCGAGGTCGGGGGTCGTTGGCTCTCCCTGTACCCCAGCTTCCAGCATAGTATCTGACACTTAGAAGACTTACAGTAATTGATTAAGTGAATGAATCTGGAGTGATTTTTTTCTTTTGCAGTACTAGGTAACTGTCGCCCTTGCGACAGGGTGTTACCAGGTTGCCCAGGCTGGCCTTGAACTTGCTATCCCCTGCCTCAGTCTCCTGTCCTGAGTAGTGGGATTACAGCATGTATCACAGTACCTGGGTGGAATACTTGTTTCTAATTCTTGTTTCCCACTGGATCTCACAATTCCCATGAAGGTTTTCTTTGGTACTTGAAAGTCCTCGTGATAGCAGGTACTGAACAAGGGAACTCTGCTGCTGAGACTTTTTTTTTTTTTTTAGTTAAACAGATCTTAAATTCTCCCATCTGCTTACCTGAGTGTGGTTCTAAGAGTTTAAAATGCTTCATATACTAACACAGGACAAGAAGAGAGACAGCTCTTCATCTCTGGGGTCTGTTTATGTTCCAAGGGGCTTCAGGACAGCTTTGCTCAGGCTACAAGCAGAGGGAAGTGAACATATCCTACCCAAATGGTGATACCATCTCAAAGGTTAGTAAAACGTGACTGCTATCCCAGGATTGAAATGTGGGTAAAATTCCCCCAGATCCCATAAGTTCTACCCATGACTATATTTGTTGAAAAGTTTTGTTTGAATTAGTATAACTCTCTTCCTCTCTCTCTGAAAATACACCCCAGGAGGAAGCAATCCTCCCATTCTTCAACAAGTATAGGCCTCGTCCCATCTGATCCACCACCAGTTCTGGCAGCCGAATACCCACAAATGTGTAGCTCTGCCATGGGATATGTAGAATAAATTAAGTTTAGGAGAAAAAAATCATAAAACAAGCCTCTGCGTCTAAAGAGTCTGTGTACCTTGGCAGGGGGAATGTGTATGTTACAACAAATCCTACCCAGCCTGCCAGAGAACTCAATCAAAACCAGAGAAAAGGATTCTTGTCATAAGAGACAGACAGCTCCAGAGCAGCCCCCTGGGGGAGATGGAGATAAGGGTTTAAGCTCACCTTGCATCTGCCAAAATTCTTCCCCAAGGTGGCTGAGGAAAGAAAAGGCCTATACCCCTAAATAACAAGAGATGGACATTCTAAAGGCATGGCTTTTGCAAGCATAAAACAAACATGAACACCCACAGGAAAAACTTTCCCATTGAGGTCTTTACCTCTGGAACTCTGACTGGACTTGTTCTGGCAGAAGAACCTTAAATCACCATAGGGCAAGCTCTAGGGTGGGAAGCTACCAGCTGTTAAAGTATGGCGGCATTGATCTTCCTAGTATTTGTCTTGCACTAGAAACTCCCACTGCCATGGCTGAGCCTGCTCTGCACCTGGATGGCCAAGTTCACCTGAATGAAGCAGACTCTCACTGGTTAGTTCACAAAACCCAGCCATACCATCCACAGGAGAACAAGACTTCACTAGTGAGAAGGACCCATCCTTGGTGAAAGAGTCCACAGAGAGTACCAACTGGTCACTTGCTTAAGAGTTGGGGTGCAGTCAGGTCACTTCCCACCCTTATGATACTTTCTACCACTCTGGAGAAACCCACCAGATTATCTGTAGCTTTTATGGACTCAGTTTATTTAGACAGGAAAAGGTAACAGAACAAGGGCATAAACTCAACTCCGGGCTACTGAAGTACATTCAGACCTGGGCTGTAATCACTATGGGAGAGTCACAGTTGGCAGGGGAATGTCACAGCTGGAAATGTTATCCTGAGGAAGCAAATTCAGACAGATTAAAACAGGTTTCCGTTCTGGTCTCTCTTCCTTGAGACTGGCTCCTAATGGTCTGATATCTGGCACCATTTTGGATGAGCTGGGCACAGGCCACTCAACAACACAAAATACCAGGAGGCTTCCTTCTTTTACTATACAACATACGGTACAAGGTTATCAGCTCGAAGGAACAATTTACCCTCCTGCTATCAGAAAGGCTAAAGGCCAGTTATTCTGAAGCTGAAGTTATTACTTTTGGCAGGCACTTTCCTAGCTTCTAGTTGATTTCGGTCAACTGGTAGACGAAGAAACAATCCCATAAGACAAGCTATTGCCTTTCGTTAGCATCACAATTTATTCCAGAGTTCACCAGGAAGTAGGATCAAAGCTAGGCAGTCTGGTGAGGGCTTTCTTTTTTGGGTAAGGTGAATGAATGGTTTTACTGAGTGGAACCTGAGAGCATGTGGTGAAGCCAAATCACTCACCTCATGGGTGGGAAGCAAAGTCGGAGGAAGGAAGGGCCCCGTGCCCACAACCCCCTTTGAGGCATGGTGGGGGACATTAGCTTCTTTACCAAGAAAATTTACCACTCAAGAAAAGGACCACATTATTCCAAGGAAGACTTTTCGGTCCAGTTTCTTGTCCAGCTATAGTTTTAAGATGAAGTCTTCTCAGTCCTGACCCTAAAACCACACTTAATGGAACCTGTTAGATATGAGTTTCAACAAGGACAAATCACTGAGTTGTCATCTGGAAATGGGACAAAAAAAAAAAAAATCACTCCCTAAATACACCAGGGGAGTTAAGACCAGACGTACTGGAGAGATTCCTACTGAGGTCATCTGGAGTTTAGGGAAATTTCTGGATTGGGTTTTCTCCTAGTTTCAGTAGCTTTATCAGAGTTCCCAAATGTCAAATAAAGAACAACAACAAATATGAAAAGTTAACTTCCGCAAAATGTTTATTCAAAAGAAAAAAAATTGTTCCCTGCAACTCTTATGCAGGAGGGGATTAAAACTAGATAATACTGCATGAAAAGGAAAAGGAAACCCAATTACTCAGTGCAAAACAACAGCTGCACCAAAAGGCCGGCCAGAGACCTGACTTCTCCGCTCAGTCCCAATCCGTTCACGGGTCCCAGATCTGCTCCAACTGTACGAGAGTCGGGCCCGTTCCCATCAAAAGGAATTAAACGGACCATCAAAACCCAATTCAGACAGTTCCATTCTACTTGAAAGGCCTGCCCATCAGGTCTCCCAGGGTCCTTTAATTATCCTCCCACGGGGCGCTATGCCTTTTTCACAGATTACTAAGTAACAGACAAAACCAAGCAAATGAACAGAGCCAGGAAAGATAAGGAATTGCACTTGTTGCTAACGTGCTTCCTCGGGTCAAGGCTGACCCTGACACCCGGAACCTCAGACCATTCCTGTGAGTGCAGAAAGAGCAGGACCCAGCACAGACAGGAACCTGTCACTTCTGCAATAAGGAAGACAACAGATAAATCAGAGGGGAACGGAAATGTGCTATGTACATGTACCAGTTCCCTACGGTGAATGTAATAATTATGCACTGCGAACAGGTATTAATCAAAGCAAAAAAAAGAGAAAGAGAAAAAAGAAATTAATAAAGATGGTGACTTCTGGCAGTGGACGTAAGACTTCTCTTAGTATATTCTTTTATACAGTTTTTACTTTTGAACTTTATAAGTATTTTGTTTATTAGAAGAATAAAAACAAATAGGAAGCAGGAGAGGAAAAGCAAATCCTACGGTGAGCAGGAACAGAAACATAAGTTAACTGTATGATCATTGTTACCTATCTGCACAAAAAAGGGAACCCATGTGGCTTTTGGATATAGTTCTCTGTTCATCTTCACTTGAATATAATTAAAGGACAAAAAGAACTAAAAGAAATCTTGGCCAGGGATGTAGCTCAGCGGTGCAGCACCTGCCGGGCAAGCGCAAGGCCCTGAGTTCAATTCCCAATATTAAAAAATAAAAGAAATCTTGAACTTTTCTTAGTCAGTTCACTGTTGGCCATGAGGGGTGTCTAAAGGTTCTCACTGTGGGGCAAGAGGAACACAAACATAGAAAGAGCTGAGCATGGAAGAGCCCCGGGATGCTGGTCCTGACATGAACATCTCGGGATGAACTCAAGACTGTAGAACATATTTCCGGGAGGCTGGGGATTTAGCTCAGCGGCAAAGCGCCTGCCTGGCAAGCGCAAGGTCGTGAGTTCGGTTCCCGGTACCGGAGAAAAACCAAAAAAGACAAAAAAAAAAAAAAAAGAACATATTTCAGTCTCTTAGCTCTTCCTATTCAAAGTGCCCGGAAGCAGCGACATACAAAGCAATAAGCACACTTCATATGCAGATCTGCCCACCAAAAGGAAGCAAACTCTTAGAGAAAAGCCTGATCTCAAGGCTGGGAAAGGACAAGCTGAGCCTGGACAAATCACTTTGTGCAAAAAAACCCAAAGAAATGCTTAAAGACTACTGGAGACAAGTTAAAAGGGCTCACATTAACCAAATTTGGGATAATTAGAGTATTAAAATGTAATAGAGTTGATGGTCTACAGCAATTGAATTAAAAAATATCCACAGTCCAGAATGATACTCAGAAGGAAGGGGGCAAAAGGTACTCTTTGTTGTGAAAGAATGTAGCCTGATAAATCTAGGACAGTGAATTCAAAAATCAACATTCTACAATAATCATTGTAAAAACAGATTCAGGAAAAAAAAATCATCAAAGTATCAGTGGATGCTAAAGCCACTGGGGTAACAAGTTACTGGGAACAGAATACTGTATTCCTATGGTTCGAAAGTATCGTATCACTTACTGGTTGTTAGTTACAAAGGAGAAAATGCCTTACAAAGAGGAGATCTGGCAGACACTACCTTGACCGGGTGTTTCAAGTGTGCAATACCAGTAACTGGACAGAACTATTACATGCCTCCTGGGAAATACAATAGGAAGTATACAATATCATTGCCGTATTCTTGACAAAAATGTTTTACTTGAATCTAATCATGAGAGAACTATCTGAGAAATTCGGATTGTGGAAAATTCTACAAGACAACTGAACTATACTTGTCATGTATCAGTGTTAAGTGTCTTAGGTATGATAAAGATACTGTTCTTATAAAGGAAACAACCTCATTCCTAAGAAATACATACTGAAATGTTTAGGAGTGAAATGTCATGATGTATACACATTACTTCCAAACAATTCATGGGAAAAAGCATAGCCACCACTCATACTCGGGTCTAGATTTATCCACCACTCATACATAGGTCTGGATTTACATAAGAGGTTCAAAGCACATGTTTTCCAGGCCAGCAGCAGAAACAGCATCTAAATACTTGATGCGATCAAATGTTTACAACTGGTAAATCCAGGAAAGGGGTATATGCTAGGCATCCACTAAATGGGTTTGAAATTTCCAAAATAAAAACATTGAGTGAGAAGACTAAGTCTTAATACATTTTCCTTCTCAGGGAATACAAACTATGGTTCTTCAAACTGCTGATTCTTAAATTTGCAGCAATGTAAGGGAGGGCTGTACCAGGTCAATCTGTGTTTCTTTAGTTCCACATACAATGTGGGATAAAATATTAACCTCAAGGTTATGGAGAGAGGGTGCCGGCTGCATGGAAATAAATCGGAGGAACAAATCATGTTCTGCCCAGTAGGAATTGCTGCCTCTGGTACACAGACTGTTTTTCCCTGAAAAATACATATCAGCTAGACCAAGAGGAACAGGAGAAAAACTCCTGGAAAAACCTGTCTTGCATTTCTTTGCTCTCCCAACAAGTCTCTGGCCCAACGTCTTGGAAAACTTTTGACCAGACTTCCATCTTAGGGATCATTTCCAATCTAATTGTAACGGAAACCATAATCAGCCCATCTCTCACTTGGAGGCCTTTCTAACTAGTGGGCCTTCTGAGGAATGTGGTTGATGCTAAAGAAGCAAAAAGGAGAATGTACAATTCCCTAAGCCGCCGTGAAATCTCCTGAAAATGCGGATGGCCCTGGAGTTGTCTAGTTTGTGCGCGGGGAAAGGTCAGCTATCCCCAAAGCCTTCTCCCTTCATTCAATGCTGGTGAAACATAAAGAGCTCTGGAGTTTAAAAAGCAGATTCTGGTATTTTACCTCCTGCTTATGCTTCTCTGGGAGGCCGAGCTCCTGAGTCTTAGAATTAGGGCGACACCTGAGTTTACTGAAAATGGTGCAATGAGATCAGAGAGATCATCCTGCCCACATTTACTGAGCAAATGAAAAGACTGAGGTCCCCAGAAGCCTTGTCTTCCCAAATGTCATTCACGTTTTGTGCCTTGTGGGGCCACACAACCGCAGTGCATTTGCTTACATCCTCTGGATTGGGGAAACATTTTGCAAACAAGAGAAAGTGCAAGCATTTTAGCTGATTATCAAAAAGTTGGTCTTACACATTTTCTATAAAGCAACCCCACTCTGTCCCCTGCAAGAAAACCTTGGCAATGTCTCTCAAAGTTAACAGTGTACAGCTCGGTGCAGTAGCACACATCTAAAATTCTCAGCACTCTAGGAGGCTGAGATAGGAGGATCACAAATTTGAGCCCAGTCTGAGTAATTTAGGAAGACCTTGTGAAAAACAAAACAAAACAAAACAAAAAAACAGCTGAGGATGTAGCTTAATGCAAAGGCCCTAGATCCAACTCTCAGTATCTGAAGGAAGGAAAAAAAAGTTAGCAGTGTACATCCCCTTTGGCCTAGCAATTCCAGTTCTAGGAAGTTATTCTATAGATACGCATGTACAACTGTGCAAGAATGTTTACTGTAGCATTACCCGAAACCGCAGAAAACTAAGGAAGGGATGAAGCACATTGTTAGGGGACAATTAGGAGATATCCATTCAATGAAATACTCCGTTGGTATTATAAAGACTGAAGCAGGTCAGTGTGTGCTGCTAGGGAAAATCAGAAAGTTATATTAATAAATTTTTAAACATCGAGAGTGTTTTTGTGAATAGCGCAGACCTTACTCAAACACACAAATGCATGTTTACAAATGCACAGAGGATATTCCAGAAGGATGTGTAAGAAACTTGATTATATCTGAGGAGTCAAACCTTGTTATTTCCTTTAGTACAGCTTAAATTTTTTTAAAACATGTGTACATAGTTCTGCTTTTATAATTAAAGAAGAAAGCGGGGAGGGAGGACCTCTTCTTTTAGGAGAAGTCCTGGCAGGCCACGAAGTTGCTTGATTTCAGCCCAGGCCCTATCAAGTGAAGATTTTTTTCACTGAATCAGCAATTAAATGGCTGGATGTGAACTAATCTAGTTTGCTATCTGAAAATACATATTCTTAGTGAAACAAATGATTTGAGCACGGGTCAGGGCAAGGCCAACATTCAAACACTGCTTTGCTGCAAACCCTCAGCCGGGGCCAGCCTCAGGCTGCAGCCAGAACATGTGAGTGGAAACATTTTACAGGAAAGAAAACCAATGCCAGCTTGGTCAGCAAGTTCCCTGGGTGCTCCGGGGAATTCTTTCCAGTCCCCGAAAGTTACGCTCAGGGCAGGGTTTGTACAGCTAAAGTATCTTCTCCTCTTGTTGAAGGAAAAGTCCAACAAGACAATACAGCTCAGTGACACTAAGGGCATTTTTTTTTCCCAAGCCGGGAAAAAAAATGAGTTTGGTCTTCTAAATACTCCCTGATGGTGACATATTACAAGGGAAAGAGAGCCCACTTAACACTTGAGAGATTAAAACATCTAAACAGATATATTTTCAGCCAATTAACTTGGAAAGGCTGTGCCAAACCAGTCAAGATGCAAGTAAATGTCAGCATAATTATCTGTCTGCTCACGAATGGCCTGAGAAGTCCTAGGAACCAGACCTGTTCTGAAGGGTGCAGAGGGGATGCGTTATGCAGCGCGCAGGGCCGGAGAGGCCTCCCAGCTGGATCTCTGCAGTGCTTTACAGAAGTTCCCCTGCCTGCATTCCTGAGACCACTGAGAGCCGAGCTACCCCAACGACTTTGCTTCTTCCTCTATCGCTGGCACATGAGCTTCCCTCTCCCCAAATCACCCTTCCCCTTCCCGTTGAAGAGAAGATGAGACTTTCTGGGAAATCGGCCTTCCAAGCCTTATCCGCCGGCAGACTGAAGAGCCCTTCCTTTGCTCTCCCTGTGAGCAGACAGAACTGTGACAGCTCCAAGGGCAGCTGGAGCTGCCTACCTTCCAGTCCACCACAAAGCAGAAAGGTGCTGGATCTGGCTGTGACATCTGTCACCCCACTGATTGTCAGGGTTGATTAGGCTGATCTGGCTGTCTAGGCAGGTGTCCCCTTCCTTCTTCACTGTTTCATGTGTGTCCCTCCTGAAGCTTCGTGCTTGGTCAGAGGATGACCACCCCTGACAGAGGAGGACCGGTTCCTCAGCCAGGGGTGTACGAGTAGCCGTGCTCCCCTGCTAGAACCTCCAAACAAGCTCTCACGAGGAAAGGTGTTTCCTGTATCTCAGGCTCTGCAGCCAGAGCAAGGTGCAGAGCACGGAGGCCCAGGTTTCTGGTGCTCCCCAGGCCCAGGTCTTCCCAAGTTTCAGTCATGGCAGAAGCCAGGCTGTGGCTGTGGCAGAATGTTCCACATGTTCCAGCCCGACTTAAGTTTGGCCTCCTCACAGATGAATCCCTAGGTTTGGAGAAACCCACCCACCAGACAGTTCCTCTTCTCTCCTGTCTTTTCCCATTTCATTCCTTGCTAACTTCCCAGCACACAACTGATCCTCTTTAAAGGGCAGGCCATCCTGAGGCACACGGGGTTACACAAAGGCCAGAATGTCTGACGGAGGCCAGCAGAAGAGGCGCGGCTGCTCCTGTTGCTCCTGACACTGACCCGGGAGCGGCTCACGAGGAACCAACTCATGCTCTGCAATCAGGGAGCTCTGGGCAAGTGACCTACGGTACTAGGGGCTGCTTGATCCATCCTTTCTCATCTGACAGCAGCTGAAAGCTACAGTGCTGCCAACAGGACATCTGCTCAAGGCCTTCTGGCAAAAGTTCATCATCACATCCACTGGAATTGTTTTATACTTGAGTATTATTCGATGAAAACACTGAGGGAGCCCTGCCTATTAAGGAAAGGCTCAGCAGGACAGTACCTACTTATGTTAATTACCTAGAGAAATAAGGAAAGGAGAATAAGTTAAATAACTAAAATCATGACTTAAAAAAAATTTCCCCTATTATTTCATATTCCATGGACAGTGAACTGCTGGATCCTGCCGCTCTCCCCCAAATGTCCCTGGCAACCAATTCCTCACCTTCTCTTTAAGTCATAAATTGCCAAGGTGCTGCCCCCAGGTCAAAGGCACCACAGGGATGACCCTGGGAAGGGAAGAGAAGAGGCCTTCAGGAAGGGAGGGATGGTCCTGGGCCCTTCGTAATTGCTTTAAGCCAGTGGTTCTCAGTTGGGGTGATTTTGCTTCCCGGGCAACTTTTGGCAATATCTGGGGACATTTTTGGTTGTCACAACTACAGACAAGGGTTGTTACTGGTACCGAGTATGTAAAAGCCAGGGATGCTGTTAAACATTCTACATGGGACACTCCCTGACAATGACAAATTATCTGGCTCAAAATGTGAACAGGGCTGAGGTTGAGCAGCTCTGCTCCAAGTATCTCCTGGAATTCTTTCCATTTCCACTCAGCCCCTGTCGTTTCCTAGTTCCAATTCTCCAGCATCGACAGAGTAACGCATCAGAGAAATAAAGGGAAAGTTAATTCAGCCAGGTGCTGGTTCAGTACATATGAGTGGTGGGGGAAGCACCTTGAACTTACTGTGCCATTTGGGAGACTCGTGGGCAGGCTGTAACAGTCTCATTTTTATCTGCTAGGAACATAGCAGGGTGGGAAGAGCCAGGCTGATGAAGAACCCTATCCCCGTGGACTTCTAAGCAAATGGGTTAGAGTCACCCACACTAGGGGGTATGTGCTTTGATTTTCAGCATGGTGATCTTCACAGCTGTAATTCTGCAGACATGTTTGCAGCCACCAGTCACCAAAAGAACATAAACCTATGATGTACCCACAGCTCCGGTGTGAGAGGCCAGCCTAGTATGATGAGACGCACAAGTGATCTATTAGTAATCACTTAAAGGGAAGTTCATGAATCATTTGGTTTTCAAATATAAATCATAGCACATGCATTTGCTTTTGATAAGCTTCCTTGTTTAAAAAAAGTGACTGTCACACTAGCTCACCAGGAATTACATGCTGTACCCATCCCCATGCGAGCTGTGCTGCACCGCTGATGAACACTTAATGGTTACTCCCAAGCTTGTAAAGTGCTTTTCGGAACAACATGCCTAGCATCTGTGGTGCTATTTGCTTTATTTCCTGGGAGACTTGGGGGTGGGGATATGGAAGAGGAATGTCAAAATTTGGACATGCCTGTAGAAGTATGTTATGCATGGAATTTCATATACCATGTGTGCTGTGGCAAAAAAATAGAAGAAAAGAGTTGAGGGTTGTGGTTCTAACACAGAACAAAGAAGGCCTGAAGCAATACCAGCTGTCAGTGCAAGAACCAGGGACATGGAGAGGTCCAGTATTGAGTTCTGGTCTTTCAGCCAAGCTGCCAGATGCACACAAGCCAGGATACTCAACCACATGATCTGAGAGAGGGAGGGAGGCGGAGGGGACAGAGAGAGAGAAAGACAGAAAGAGAGAGCTCCATCTCCTCACCCTAGATGCCAATCACAAGCTCAGGTTGTTTTACCTGTGCTTCTGACCAACCAGCTATAAACTGGGGCTCCCATGACTGCCTCTCCTTGACTTCAATTCATTTGCTGGAGCGGCTCACAGAACTCACAGGGAAGGGGTTTTTGTTTTGTTTTTTTTAAAAGAAGGCATGATAGACAAGCCAACTAGTATGAAAGCACATAAATAGCATGAATAGAAAATTAAACATTGGAGGACAAGTAGGGTAGGCTGGAGGGAGGTGGAGCTGCAGACAAGAAATGCAGGCACCCAAGCACTCAGTCTCCCACAGTTAATGCTCAGACACTAAGTATCACACGCTGACAAAAAAGGAGTCATTAAATTCTTAAGAGAGTAGAGGGGCTGCGCATGGTGGCACATGTCTATAATACCAACTCTGGGAGGCTGAGGCAGAAGGGTCACAAGTTCCAGTCAAGCCTAGGCAACTTAGTGACTTAGCAAAACCCTGTCGTAAAACAAAAATTTAAAAAAAGTACAGGGGAGGCAGCTCAGCACAAAGATCCTGGATTCAATCCCCAGTATTAGATCTTTAAAAAGAAAAGAAGAGTGGAACTTAATAAAAATGGTAGACAGGGAAGGCAACACAGGTTGTAATGTATAAAATCTTTTTTTGCAGGGCAGGGGGGAGTACTGGGAATCGAACTCAGGACCTCACACTTGCCAGGCAGGTGCTGCTGCACCACTGAGCTACATCCCTGACCCTGTAATATACAAAATCTTAACTTGGTTCTTTTATCTTTTTTTCCAGCGTTAGAACTTCACACATGCTGGGCAAGCACTCAATCACTAAGCTATACCTCCTTAATTTGGTACTTGCTCAGGTCTCACTTTGGCCACCATTTCCCAATTGCTATGTGTCCTCTTTTACGTACATCTCTCCATCAACAGAGAGAGCATCTTGAGGGAAGGAAGGAAGAGCTTGTCTTCTCCAACCAAGAGACAGAGGGAGGGGGGATGGCGTGGAGGGAAAGGGGACAGAGGAACAACTGAGATGCATTATGTGTATGTACCAATGCGCCGTGATGAATGTACTAATAAACAGGAAAAAATTTAGAAATGTTTGTCCTCTGAAATTATCTCTTAAGCCCAGCAATTGATCTCATTGGCTTGGGAACTCCAACTGCACTTAATGTTATTCACTGATTATTCCTTTGCACATTGTCTTCACTCCTCATTTACAGCATTCTGTGTAATCAAAAATAGTTCTTAATACCTTAAAACATACTAAGCAATTACTATGTGAACAGTGACCATATTTTTCAAATGGCTAAGTGTACCAACCATTACCAGGTTCCTTCTACACACGAAGCACTGTGCTAAATGGCAAGGATATAAAGACAGCTAATGCATGGCCTTGCCCCTAGGGAGGCCCTGATCCCACAAGGAAACACACACATAAACTGTTAGGAGACAGGATAATACAAGTGAAACAGCACTGGCATGTGAAGGAAATGAGTTAATATAGGTAAAACGCTTAGAACACTGCCTGGGGCTCACACTTCATGCCACATAAGTACTAGCTGTTTTTATTATTTAATCCTGTTGCAAAGTAGAGTAAGGAAGAAAGAAGCAACAACACCTGAGCTGCTTTGGAAGCATGATCTGGATCTGACCTGGCAGGCCGGGTGTGAGATGGAGAAGACATTCAAGACGGAGGGAGAGGCAGGTGGCGCCCAGGACATCCGGGAAGCCACAGGACTACAGCATCTGAAGCCTTGAAGGCTGCAGTGGGAGACGGGAGAGCCGGAGGCATGCGGAGCTAACCAGTACAAGTCTGATTTGTGACATCGCTGACACAAACTATTGGAAATGAGGCCAGACCTAGGAAACCTGAGCTGGACCCTGGGGACAGAGTCTGGACAGGGAGACAGACAAGTAAAGAACAGCGATGCAGGTGACAGGTGTCGAAACAGACATCCGGACAGCAGAGTGACAATCATACAGTGGAGGGAAGGTGACATCTGAAGGGGTACTGTACAGAGCTTACATTTGACGACAGCCTTGTAAGATGGAGAAAAATGGGGCACCCCCACTAGAGACACCATCATGCACAGAGTCCCACAGGTGCGACGGGGGTGTGGAGGGTGGAACAATGTGGTCGAGTGCAGCGTGTAAAGGGGAGAGTGCGGGAGGAAGCCAGGCAGGGCTTGGTGGTGGGAGGCCTCGGGGTCCATGCCAAGGAGCTTGAATTTAATCGATCGACAGTGAGGGGTTAGGTTCTATGTAGGGCAGTGACATGAACAACTGGAACAGCAAAAAGGCCATTTGGTGGTAACAATGACAGGGAATGAGAATGAAGGTGGGTGGGTTCATTGAGGGACTACTGATACGGATTACGCCCCGGACTAATTAGATTCAGACACTACGAGAAAATGAGCTGAAAAACAGTCACGCGCGTAACTTGAGTAAATGTGTCGTTATAGCTCTTACCAGAATTAATCCGGGCTTAAAAAGCATGCAGAACAGTTAAAACCTCACATATTTCTGGAATGTATGAATGAATGAGTGGACAGAGAGGGAAGGAGAAAGAACAAAGTGGTCAGCAAAAAACCAGGGAAATGAATTTGGCTTTGGGCCCAGGGAACTTGAGGTCTCTCTGGTAAGGAGGTAAGGACACCCCTAGTTCTCTGGTGAGCAGGGTTCTCCACCCTGAAAACCTCACTTGAAGCCCTAGCGTTTGCAGGACTTTGCCTTTCTTTATCTTGGAAGAGCTAGTGGCGAGGAGCTTTTCAGCGGTGGTCTCTTCCCGGCCTCCAGCAGGGGGCAGCAAAAAGGATAGTTCAGAAGAAAGAATTTAGCCAACAACATGTGGTTCAAGCCAAAAGTCTCCAGAAACTTCTCTCACAGGTGTGGAATTCAACCACGCTGTCCACTGTGGTAAAGCAGTGTACTGGTCCAAGTAGAAGGTGATGAATAAAAGGGCTTTGAGAATTTCTGAGTTACCTTTCTTTTGGTTAAGAAATGGAAATCCCACTTTTATTCCAGGCAAATCTCCTAATGTACAAAGCTCAAGAGTGAGTTTTCATTGAAGAAATTTTAAAAATATATACAAGATCATAGTGATTTTTTTTAAAAGATGTTTCATTTTTCTTTTTTTTTTTTTTTTTTTTTTGTAGTGCTGAGCATAGAACCCAGGGCCTTGTGAATAGCAGGCAAGTGCTCTACCACTGAGCTACATGCTCAGACCCCAAATGATTCTTTTAATTAAAAAAAAAAAAGTCTTATTGCCATTCAGTGCAAGGTTCCTAGTCCTGGTCCCTGAAGACAACACACACCCTTGAGCAAATAAATCATTCTTGTTTGGAAGGAGGGAGAGATGTCTGTTTATTTCTTCAGACATAAAATGAAAGAATTTAATTAAACAACTTTGAACTAACTACGAGGGCTGAGGTTTATGATAAGGCTGTGATTAGGGACACATAAAAAGAGAAAATGTCTTAATAAGTACTTCTTTGTTGCCTGTCTGAGCCTTTCTTAGTAAACTAATGAGTTACACTTTTCCTGGAGAGAAAATCTTGGAAATGACCCATTTCCCCAACAGGACAGCATTTCCTGTAATTCACATGTGGTAGAGTTAGAAAAGACCATTTAAACCTAACTCAATTAGGCCAGAGAGAAGATAATAAAGTATTTATTTTTCTGATTCAAGCCAAGCAGACTCAAAATAGACCACAGAAAACCCACTGGCTGTGGGCTGGCACATGGAAAGACACCTACTCACAAGGAAAAGAAGCAGGAAAAAAAGGAAGAGGTGTCGTCTTTCCACCACAAGGTCTGAGCTGGGGACCTGTAGCTCACATTCCCTGTACATGTTTAGGAATGAAGGATCTTTTTAGCCCAAAGAGTAAGTTGACCATGAAAGGTGGATACTTCTAACCAGAAACAAGGTAGGCACTTGGTCAGATAATCAGGTTATCAAGTCTCCTCTTTTTTTTTTTTTCCCCCGGTGTCAGGAATTGAACTCATGACCTCACGCTTGCCAGGCAGGCGCTGTGCCACTGAGCTAAATCCCCAGCCCCAATCAGGTTACCAAAATGAGGTCCTCCTAACTCAAACCCCACGGTCTGGTCAGACCTGGCTCTGATGGCTCCTGTCTCTATAAAGTTCCCCCTGCTTCTGTTTCACCGAGGCTAGGGAGCTGAGCCCTGGGCTGCGCTCTGGGCATGTATCACCTAATCAATCAGGAAGACTGTGCAAAACACAGAGCAACCAGACAGGATCTGGATGACTGCTTTATCATTAGATGGTGGTGGCATGTCTTCGAGGGAAAGTGGGGTTGAAAGTTGTCTGATAAGTAAACTGGAAAGGAACAAGAAGGAACTTTGTAGAGAGAGAGAAGAGACAGAAGTTTCTGCACCTTGTCTAGGATATTTCTGTAGGCATAACAATTATTCTAAACATGCTGAAATGAGCACTTAAGAACCATGCATTTTATCTTCTTAAATCCATCTCGATTTCTACAAAAAAAAGGGAGAAAAGTATGTTTTTCTCCATCTAGGGATAGGTAATTGAGACTATCAGGACCGCCTCCTTCTTGGGTGTGTCCACTTTTCACTAGGGCCACTGCCCCCTCCCTCCCTGTCTTTCTCTGCTATTGTTCTCTGTCTCCCGGAGTGACACTGTCACCTCCACTGCCTTCTAGGCTAGAAACTGGGCTTCCTTTCCCGCACCTCTCCCTTTCTCGGTCACTTTCTAGACAGCCCCTGAACCTACTCCTCTCATCTCTATCCCATCTGCTGCAGCCAGAGTCTGGATCCAGGCTGCCCCATCTGTCCAGTGGCTCCCTTTCCATCTGTCCATATGGGAAACTAAAGCCTCTGTTGGAACAACCCTCTGTAGTTCTTGATCACCCTGAGGATACAGACCAAACCCCTTAGCAGGAGAAGGAAATGCAATCCATTCCCTCCATGCACCAAGCAACTGTGCTGCAGCTGCTGCAGCTGCCTAGTGCGCCGCCCACCACCGCTCCCCACCCCACCCGCACACCTGTCCGCCGGTGAACCTTCTCTGCGACTCTGACAAGCATCATATTCTGAGAAGTCCCTCTCCTAGGTGTCCTCCTCTGCCCTCTGCCCCCTCCCTCCCCTTACACTGATACAGGGCTTACACGCTTACACGATGGTTTACTATGACAAGGCCAGGCTCCAGGTGCAAGCACTGTACATGTGTCATCTCATATAATAGCAATTATCACTCTGCATCATAATGACCGGGTTTCCATGTTTGTCTCCTGGGTTAACCACAAGAAGGAACTATTTTGTTCAACTTTTCTCTTAGTACTTATTCAGGCACTAGGACAATGTAGGTAACTAGCTTAACAAATACTTGCTGAACGAATGAATGAATACAAAATAAGTTAAGGCAACAATGAACCACCTGGGATACTGAGGTTTTGACCTGGCTTGATTTGGCAAAACTCAGCTGTATCCAAAGTGCTTCCTTGGGATAAGTAGCTCAGATGTCTCAACTGCCTTAATCTCTTCACTATACCGGTTTAGAGCCTGCATTAAACCTGGCATTGTCTGGCTTCTCACATATAATCTTATTTAATCTCCACAGCACCTGTGAAGGGGAGCATCCTCATCATCCCGAATTTTACACACGTGAAAACTGAGGGTCTGCGAGGCTGAGGTGGAGAATGAGAGTCACTAAACAGAAAGCGGTTCTAACACCAAAGCACTACATTGTTCCCTCTTAGCATGCCGCCTCCCAAGGGACAAAAATAGGAAACTTCCTTACTGCTTTGAGACAATGTTTTTGAGTCACTACGGCTACTTCTTAGAGAATAGGAAGTCGCTACGTTTTGAAGGTGTCCCCAGACTTCATGTGTTGAAATCTTAACTCTGAAATTCATGTATTGATAGTATTTGGGCCCTTTGAAAGACAAATGGGATTAGATAAAGTCTCAGGATGGGACACCCTTTTCAGATCTTGTGGCTTTGTAAGAGTTGGAAGAATGACCTGGGCTGATACATGCTTGCTTGGTGATCATGTGATGTCCCTCACCAGATGCTCAGTGGACGCCAGTGTCAGGCTCTTGGACATCCCAGCCTAGAGGACCACCAACCAGATAAACTTCTAGTCTTTATATATATATATATATATATATATATATAATTTTTTTTTTTTTACCCCCGGTACCAGGAATTGAACTCACGACCTTGTGCTTGCCTGGCAGGCACTGTGCTGCTGAGCTAAATCCCCGGGCCGATAGTCTTTATAAATTCCTCAGTCTCATGTATTTTATTGTCACAATATAAAACAGACCAAAATAGAAACCAAGACTCAAATGACTCTGGCCTTGCTGAAGCTGCTTTAAAAATGAGCACAGGAGGCAGAGGTGGAGTCTGCACGGCCAGAGAGCCCACAAATCATTAGTGAGTGAAAAAGCAGGACTGAGAACAGGATGGGCTACAGAAGGATGCCCTAAGGAACAGGCATGTGTTGGAGGCAATTCTGCAAAGAGAAACTGCAAGGCACCCAGATCTAGAAGATACTTGTGGGAAACTCAGCTCAAGGCAAGACTGACTGCCAGCCGCCAAGGTGAGGCGATCAGCTTGCTGCCTTGCAAGGGGTGGGGTGATGGCCAGGCCTGTGCTGATGGAGCTGAACTCACAAGGATCCACGCGAATGCACGGGAAGTGATCTAGACTCTGCATGGCCACAGACACCATGGGACAGAAGCCACCAGGGTCCCAAGGGCCAGCCATGGAGTACTAGGCGAAACTAGCAGGGGGTGGGCGGTCAGCCTCTGTCTGACCCAGCCTCTTCCTCCTCTTGTATGTTAACTTGCCAGTCACAGAATCACAGCTGCCCATTTTAAAAATGGAAAAAACAAAAGCCAAAACCCACCACGATCTGATTGTGTATCTCTCCTTTCTTTTCCTCCTTTTTTCACACCAATATAGGTGAGCCCTGTGCCAATTAGCCCAGGAGGTAAAAACTGGAGGGAGAAGCTACAGATGGCTGCTTGGCTCTCATTAAATCGTAGCTTCTGGGATGGGGAACACCCTGTGCACGGCCCTGGTCTCTCTTGTCTCCTGGATGTCTCAGCAGAAGCCGCTCCTCACTGGCTGTAGCGTAAGTAGCCTTTGTTCTTGGAGTTTAACCAGCGCAGGCCTCAAATATCCATTGCGTCTAAAAACTCTAAAATCCTCCTGCAGTATCTTGGTGACTTCAGGCTAAAGAAAGAAAAGACCTGGCCATAAACTCCCTGGGTTAAGACAAGAAAAATCTCCTCTCAAGAGAGCTTAGCCATGGGGAGACCCTCTGCTGTGCTCTCCAGAAAGTCAGACCCAACACAGGGAGACCAGAAATGCCCCCAACAGCTCACTTGGCAAAGACTGAAGGGGGAATCTGTCCCATAAAGGTCGAGGTACAGAAACGGGAACAGCCTGGTCTGCAGAACATGCACCCTAAACACAGGCTCAGGGTGCTGCGTTTGATGGTGGCGAACACGGTCAGCAAAAGGCAGGGAACACCAGGGTTCACCCAATCTAGCTCACACAAGTAGAAGTGTGTCTGGCACTGCTGAGGCGAGGATAATACTCCAGAGGGCAGAGATGCAATGGTCACTGGACAGGCTCTGCTGAGCAGGGCACAGGCTGAGATGATATTCCTCCATACTCTCCTATCCACCTGTCTTTCCAAAAAACTTTTCCTAGCCACCTAACTAATGGGGAAATGTCCCCGATGAGGAATAGAAACATTCCGAATCTGGGAAAGGGATGGACAGCCTCTTCCTGAATTACTAAACTAACCTGAGCTGATGTCTGACCCCAAGTATCTCAGTATTTTTGGGTGTCCCAGTAAAGTAAGTTTCTAGAATGTCAACAGTTTTTAAGCATATCTACTCTAATTGGATTCGAATTAGAACCTAGAGCACAGGGGGAGTTTGGCCCCCTTTCCAACATTTAGCTGAGGAAACAGAAGGATGACTGAGCGGGTATGAAACGTAAGTCTGGCTGAGGGCGTCCCCGAGCAGGAGCCCTGTCAGTTCAGGGTAAGAGGGATATCTGAAACCAAGTAGCCCTGTGTCAGGTCTCCTGGCTAGGATGGAAAGATACAAGGGGAGAGTCACAGAAACAGAGTTTTGCTGAGGATGACAGGTCCCATAATGATCAGGTAAGGTTTGAATGGAGACAATATTAACAAGATATACATGACTGGTTTTGTTTTTGTCTTCTGATGGTGCTGGGGGTTAAACACAGTGCCTTATACATGCTAGGCAAGTACTCTACAGCTGAGCTGCACCTCCAGCCCTGGATTCCTTTGGGAGACAGGGCAGTACCAGGAAACGAACCCAGGGCCTTCACACTCAGCTGCACCTCCAGCCCCTTTTAAATAAATAAATATACACACACATGTGTGTGTGTTTTTTTTTAAAATTTTTGAGACAAATTCTTGCTAAATTTCCCAGGCTTCACGCAAACTTGAGATGCTCCTGCCTCAGCCTCTTAGAGTGCCGGAACGACAGACATGTGCCACAACCCTGGGTATTTTTACTTACAGTAAAGCAGAAGGTAGGCGTTAAAAAAGGGTTAAGGAGTTGGTAGTTCATCTCCTACTTCCAGTATTCCGTTTCTCCTATTCACCTCTCAGCCAGGGACCATCTCTGGAAGCAAGTGGCTGTTTCCTTTTCATTTTGCATGTGCCCATTCTGAAGAAAAGGCTCCATGCCCTCCTGGGGACTAAGGTACTTGCTTTTGATGCTCTTAGACAATTCTAAACAAAGGCTCCAAATATAGCTCAAAACCCTGGCACAGAACAATATGAAAGGCAGAAGGAGGCTAGGGCAAATTAAAGGCTCTGCATCCAGGACCCAGGCCATCTGATCATGGTGCAGGATTTCTCAGCTGAAGCTGCTCCTAGGTCCCCAGTGTCAGGCAGACTGGATTTCAGTGAGGAAAACTACACAAGGCTATGTTCTTGTACAAGATCTCTCCAACATTATTCTTGGCTCTACTAACATTGCTTTGGCTTTAAAAAGTCAATAAATAAAGCAAGCAGAAGGTCCCCTAACGTCCATGGTGGACTAAAGGGTTTGGCCTTTACCAAGCCAAAGGGAATATTTAGTCCAAGGAGATACAGCTTGCTGGATACCTGACACTTTCACATGATTTTTCCTTGGGAGGCCAGCAGTGCCCAGGGAGGCTTTGCTACATGAGAAGCAATGTTGCTAAGCTACCAGAACAGAAGACACTGAGGCAAAGGGACAGCCAGGGACTCCAGGGGAACCACGTACACACGCGTGCACGCACACACACACACACCAGAGAGATAGAGAGAGAGGAGAAAGGAAATAAAACCCCAATTGCAAAATGACTTTAAAGACTCTGAAGGGAAATTGTGAGCGCCTCAAAGTTTCAGTTCGAGAAGGTATGTAAGAACCCTTTCCTGCCGGGCGTGGTGGCACACGCCTGCAATCTCAGCACTCGGGAGGCTGAGGCAGGAGGATCGTTGTGAGTTCGAGACCAGCCTGGGCTACAAAGTGAGCTCAAGGCGAGCCTGAACTGCATAGGAAGACCCTGTCTCAAAAAGACAAAAAAAAAAAAAAAAAAAAAAAGAACCCTTTCCAATAACCCTGAGATGATATGACTTAGAAAAGATATAGAAATAACTGTTCTTAGGCTGAGGAGGTAGCTCTGTGGTACAGTACTTACCTAACATGCAGAGGCCCTGGGTTTAATCCCCAGCACCCCAAAAAGTTTAAAAAACAAAAAGAAACAGCTCCTGTTATTACTCTGGGTGCTTTGAGTCATGACATAAACCACAAAGAGAAATGCCTTGACTTCATTCTATTACCTATTCTGACAGTTCTGCTTGGCAATCTGTGGGAGCTCAATAAATACATGTGAGCTGACTGGCCAGTGCTCTGCCAGGGAGGGGGTCTCCCCAGCGAAGGGCTGGCAGGGGTGTGAGGTTGAAGGTGGGTATGAAAGCTGTGTGGTAACAGGGCAGCGTCTGAGGCGATGAGTGCGATCCAGGAAGTGGCCATTCACATGCTCCTGTCACCCAAGCCAACAGGGGCGGGTACACCACCTGTTTGGAGATTTTCCAAGTCCCAGGCATTTTCACTTCTTTGTTCCTTCCACTAAACCCCTGCAGCTTCCTTCTCTCATGTGAAGAGGCCAAGAGAAGAATCCATTTTATTTGTCAGAACTAGCCATAAGGTAAACAAATACAAAGCAAGCAAGCGTGTGCTAGCCAATTAAGCTGGAATGTAAGCTCTGGCAGCTACATGACCTGGTTTTTCCATTCACTCGATGTGAGAGACCCACCCTCACCGAGTGGGCCTCTATGGCTCTCGGAGTAGGGGGAGGAAAAGGCTTTCCATGTGTTTCTACAAACCGGCTCCATCTCTTTTCTCAAAAAAAGGAGACAGTTGCTTTCCACGTAATTCTCAGGTGATGCAAAGGAAGTAGAGTGGAAAGAACTGATTCACAGAGGCTAGGGTTGAAGCCTCTGCGCTGTGCCAAGGCACCAGCGATGATGTTCAGAGCAGGTAGACACAAGCCCTCACTCCCTCTCTCCACAAGCCAGAGATATCTTCAACTGTTCTGGTTTAGATCTACAATGTTCCCCCAAAGTCTCACGTGTTTGGAAAGTGACTGGTTCTCGGGGGTGCAGCACTCATTGGTGAACTCATTCATTCATGAGTTTGGTACCTAAATGTGCTGTTAGAATGTGGGGCCCTGCTGGAGGTGAGCCCTGGGGGGTGTGACCTGGAAGGTTGTGCTCTTGTCCCTGGCTTTCCCTCCTCTCTGTTTTCTGGGTGCCAGGGATGGAGCACCCCCTTATCCTGTTTCTGCCTTGGAGCCAGCTGACCATGGATCGAAACTGTCTGCAACTGTGAGCTAAGACAAACTTCTCCCCCTTTAAAGTTGTAGATATTGGGTAATTTGCCCCAGTGACGGGAAAATGGACCGAGATAGCAACCATAACATAGGTAACTGAGACCACTAGAGGAGATCATTTGTGGGTCAGAAAGTGCGTGGCCCGCAGCATGTGACTGGTGAGCGCCGCCTTCAATTTGGGCTCATACTGTGCTTATGGGATGAGGGGCAGGAGCCCCAGTAGATGCATAAAAGGGCTGAAGGCTGGGTTTAAGAAACTTTAAATGCAACAAACAAGATAATCTAGATCTTACAGTGTAACTGGAGACAGTTCAGAAAGATTAAAAAACAAAAAAACTTCAAGAAAACTATACAGTATTCTTTGGTGTGCAGAAAACTGCTATTATCAGTTGCAATGAATAAAACACAGTTGGGAGGATTTTTAGATGCAATGAAACGTACATAAACACTGGCAGATCCACTTGAAATTTCAGACTCAGAAAAACAAAAATGAGAAAGTTGGGTGTTTTTCTAAGTCTTGCGGTTAACGGATTGACTCTGGTCAGGAAACTGGTTTGAACCTCAGCTCTACCACCCACCGGCCAGGTGACCTCTGGCTTCTCAGAAGGATTAAATGAGAAGATACAGCGTTAAGCCCAGGTGCTATACATGGCGGATGCTTCCCAAGTGATGAAGCTATTGTTTTGCTGCACACTGAGGCTTTCTGAGCCAGGATGCCCGTAGTGATTCTGCAACTCAAGGCAAAAAGAGACTGTAGGAAGGTGGAGATAAAAGAGAGAAACAGACAGATTAATCCTTGGGGGTTGCAGAATGCAAAAATGAGGGTGGAGCCTGGGGTTTCAAGTTTAAGGCCAGGAAGACTTCTGTGGAGCAAGGCACCAGAATGCTTTGTCTTCGCTTCCCCCAGACATGTCATAAAAAAAATGTACTCTCCCCATGAGCATGTAGGAACATAGCCAAGCTGTGATCCCTTCACCAAGCTAGATGCCCCAAACCCAAACTTAGGAAGCCATTAAATTCAAGACAACAAAAGTCAACACCTCATGTGTAAAGTATCTTAATGAAGCAGTATCAAACACGCCGATGTGAACTCAGCATCTAGACCTACTTATTATGAAATAAGCTTGATTAAGAACAAATCCCTTTTAAGAAGAGGAAAGAACCCACCAACCCTTGTGCACATCAAATGCTGTTCTCAATTATCTTTTTCTTTTTTCTGTGAACGTCACAAAGTACCAGCAGGTGGGAGATAATTAGGGTTTTCATAAAACTTGTTTTACATGCCTCAGTTGGGACCTTTCTGTTCTGCAAAGCTTTTCTCTCTCCAACCCGAAGATGCACCCATAAAGGAAGAATGTTTTCAAAGGAATGCTTTCCTGGTTACAGTTGGGGTTTTATGACTTCAAGCAGATGAAGGTGAAGGAGGTAATTTATGAAGAAGACTGTTTCTCTTTATTCAGAGTTACATCCTATAAGGGAGTGCGTTTGGTTTTTGGATTCTCCTCCCCTGCCTATGAGGACAGTGTAATCCGTGCTCCCATTTTACAAGATTTATGGAGCAACAAGAGGCCCGTGGGACTGATGCCTGCGTGCCTCTTTCCCATGAGCCCTCCATTTGCAAGAAGTGCTGACTTGGAAAGTTTATATTTTTTTCCCTTATAAATCTCTCTAGCAGTAGTCATCTGATAGCTTACCATCCCGCTCACACACTTGGCACCCACATAAGCCTTTTCCAATATAAGAATGCCACCCTTTTCTTCTTGGTCGTTTTTCACTGCCCAGGTCTCACATAGCATGTTCTGTGGAGCCTAACAGAGTGCTGGCATCGCAAAAGTTCATGGTCACACGCCGCAGACACCAACCTGCAAGGAGACTCTGTCTACAAGGACACGAGGAGAACGGCTGTCTTCTTTTCCAGAAAAGGGAACCAAGGCAGTGAGCATCTAAGTAGGATGCTTAACCCGGGGAATCCAAACCTAAATTGTTGGGCTTTGAGTTCTGGATGGATCAGAGAGAGTGACCTAAACTAACCTTGCCGTGCCCAACCCATTAATTATAATTTAGGTCATTTTAATTGGACTCAGGCCTTGGGGTTGGAATTTAAGAGGGTGAGAGTTAAAGGAATGTGCACAGGGGTTATGGTTGGAAAACTGCCCACAAGTTATAGTCACTTTTATGCTCAGGACTTCCCAAATCCACCCAGATTTTCTCTCCTCCCACTGCAAGCAAGGCCTCCATTAGCCAAGCACCATGTGCCTAAGGTGGCTTTCTAGCCCCAGGGCCTCACCTCATTTCCACTCCTGGCCTAAACACAACCCCTGGGAGAATGTCTGCATATCGAGATCTTACATCCTGGCACTGTGGGCTTTGTGTGGCAGGATGCCAGCCTGGATGTGACAGAATGCTATGGAGGAGAAGCCCATAATGCCCTTGC
This sequence comes from Chinchilla lanigera, assembly GCF_000276665.1. NCBI lineage: Eukaryota > Metazoa > Chordata > Mammalia > Rodentia > Chinchillidae > Chinchilla > Chinchilla lanigera. The sequence continues at coordinate 2,411,476 of NW_004955481.1, forward strand.
TGTTACAATGAAAAAATGTTTCCAGAAGCACAGGAGAGTTTTAGGGCAGTGATGCTATTCTAAGCAATACCAACATGGTGGGTACACATCATTGTGCATGTATGTATTAGTTTTCTGTTGTTGGAGCAATATACCTGAGATAATAAACTTAAAAAGAAGAAAGGTATACTCTGGCTCCTAGTTTCAGAGATTTCAGTCTATAGGTGGTCGGCTCTGTGGCTTTGGGGCCTGTGGGAGGTAAGCAAGATGGCGGGAGTGTGCGGCAGAGGAAGCTTCTCACCTGGTGGCAGCTGGGAAGCTAAAGAGAAAAGAGTTAGGGGCAGAGCCCCAGTGTCCCCTTTGAGTGCTCGCTCCCCCAAGAGCAGAAGGCCTCCCATGAGGGATCTCCCAATAATGCTAATCTGGGGACCAGGCCCTTAACACATGGGACTCTGGGGGACACAGAAGGTTCAAACTATAGGGCTGAGCCTGTAGCTCAGTGGTGAAGTCCTTGCCTAGCATCATGAGGGCCTGGGTTAGATCTGTAGCTTGTGCCAATCGAATGGGTAACACAAAGAATGAGCCTCAATGTAAACAGTGGGCTTTAGCTAATGATAATATATCAACATTGGCTTATGAATTGTAAAAATGTATCACACTATCACCAACTGGAATTAATAGGTAATAGGGAAAATTAGCTGGGGGGGTGGTCAAGGAGGAAGTATAGGACAACTCTGTATTTTCTGTTCAATTTTTCTGAAAATCTAAAACTGCCCTAAAAGTTAAAATCTAATTATATTTATAAAAAGTCTTTAGATATTGCCCTATGTCCCTATGGGGCAAAATTTTCCTGTTGACAGTCATTGCTGTAGAGGCAAAGGAATCCACCCACTCAAGCCAAGTACCTGGCATATGATGATCCTGCTTTCTCAAGTTTGTCACTGTAGCTGTATCCGGCCAAATCTCTGGACAAAGCCTGGAAACGGTGACCTTTCTGAGTGTACATGGATTGCTAAGATTCTCCCAGCAGATAATATAAGAAGAAGCAAGGAACCCAGTCTCTTAGAAAATCCTGGGCAGAGGCTGGACACGGGGATGCAGTCCTTTTGTCTTGGACTTAAAGAGAGCACCTTAACATCTGCACTCATAGTCTTTGATAAGAACCCCCTCCTTGACTTTTCCTTTATCAAGGATGAACACTACAGCCCAGTAGCCCGAGAAGAGGGAGGAAAAGCAGTTTGCTTCGAAGAGGCCCAAGGAAGTGTCTGAGCACCAGCCCCTGCAAACACACACCTAGCAGGGCTCTTGGTGGTTGTCTCTGAAACTCTGGCACTGGTGTTCTGAGCCATCTGCAGGGTATGGCAGACACACAGGACCGCACGCTGTCCCCTCATTGGAAAGACCTGTGCAAACATATTCCCTCCCACCAGACTGCCTAACTGACACGTGAGTATAGCAAGCTCATCCATTCGCCCACAGCAGACTGCACACAGGAACTGAGCAATCCAGTTCCCACTCACAGACCAACAGGTCACTTAGAGGTTTCCTCAAGTCCTAGCTCTCCCCTTCACCTGATTTCCTTTCCTTTTACCAGCGCCCTTTATCACTCACCTCTTCTAAAGCACAGAGGAGGAAAAGATGATCACCGAAGCAGAAAAATGAGAGAGAACCTATAAATCGGGAGAAACACTCTGAAGATCGCTACCATACCGCAGCGAGGTATCAGGACAAAACAGAACCAAGCATTCTCTAAAGCTGCTATTTTTCCAGCTCAACAAGATCTAATCTTTCTCAAGATTATTAATTTATCTCCATGTTGTCAACATTTTCCAAGGTGGAACTTTTTTTGTGGGGGGGGGGGCGGGAGGAGACTGGCCTTATGAGTTGATTGTTCCTATGTCTCCCAGGGTTCTTGCGAAGCTTCGTTGGTTCATACATATATAGATCTTACCATGGGCCCAGCATACAGTATAGGCTTACCAGATGGGCTGAGCTATTACCTTTATTTGTGTTTCAACTTCGCTTTAAAATCTAAACAGTTATTATACTATTGAATTCCCCTTACTTCTCATCTCACTGTAGCGCAGGGAAGTTTCTGTGCAATGCATTTCTTTTCATAGAAAGAGCTTTCTGCTACTAGAACCTTCTCCTCTAGTTCAAAGTCCCCTACCGACAGGCACCTGAACCTCTCCAGGTCTCTGAAACAATAAGGACCCAGCAGCCCTGACCACATGCACACGGCCACTCGATGATTCAGCTCCCTTCTCGGTTGCTTCATCGCACAAAACTTTTCTCTCTTTCTCCAAGCGTGTCCCTTTCTAAGTCTGACTGTTTAAATTACACCTCTCATCGAGAAGTCTCTGCAGCAGATAAACACAGGATCAGTAATGGAAACTCCAGCCTGCCCAACAATAGTGCCACTGTCACACACGTGGTGAGACTTCGGGAGAGCCAGGGATTGGCAACTTAGGGCTGCCGTGCCCAGGAAAATTATTTCCTGTGGGAGAAAGAAAACAACCTTAAGCTCCTGGCAGGTCCTAGGCAAGCCCAAGGCAGGATCAGTGGAGAATGTGAAGGTTCAGATGCTGGGAAAGGGAGGCAGAGGTGAGGGCTGTTCCCACGAGCAAACGCCCCAGTGGGGAAAGGCATCCGGCTGGGGATGTGTTCGATGGTAGGCTCTTGCCTGAGTGTGAGGCTCCGGGTGCGAACCCCAGCACCGCCCCTCCCCCACAAAAAGCACTGCATGCAGGCCTGCTTTTTCAACACTGTACTGAGGACAATCAATTAGCAAGACAGATCATGTAGTCAAAAGGAAAAAAAAAAGGAAACTCAATTTCTTCTTGAAAGCATCTTGCAGGGTCAGAGGCATTCTCATCCCATCAGTCAGATGCAGAAAGGCAATTACTTCAATTTAATAAGAGAAGAACAACGCTGGGCAGCCTCATTCACATCCTGCATGGTCCGCTATTACAGAAAGGAAATAGAGATATCACAGACGGCATCGCCTATTAGCTTCCTAAAGCCTCATCCCTCGACGATCAGTAAAGATTTTTTCAATACAGTAGCCTCTTCAACTTGGTGTTAAATGAATTCTTACATCACTCTTAGTTAAGGATGACTTGACACTGTACATGGAAAAAAGTTCTCCCTGTATTGAGCTGACTGGGCAACACTTAATTTTCAAATAATCACTGGCTTGCCCTTCTTTCTGCCAGCTATTCATCTCTGCATCTCTGCCCCTACCTCCAATAAGCCCCAGGTCAGGATTTAGAGTTTCTCAACCTCAGCACTGGGGGCTGGATCATTTCTTGGTGGGGAAGGGGGACCCTAGAGTATCGCAGGACATCTTTTTGTTGGAGACAGTCTCACTATGTAGCCCATGCTAGCCTCGAACGCAGGGCAATCCTCCTGCCTCAGCCTCCCAAGTGCTGGGATTACAGGCATGTACCACGAGGCCCAGCATTGTAGGACATCTTAAAGCACTCTTGTCTCCTGCTCCCCAAGCCTGACAAACACCTCTTTGGGGCAGAACTGCCTCCAGCTGAGAACCACTGTCCTGGTTCTGCCTGTTGCTCTCTCACTTTCTGTTGTCTGGAATACTTTTAGTCTCACCTTTGCCCCCTAACTCCTACTCTGCTGTCAGGAACCATATTGTACATTATCTCCCATGATAATCTACTCTGACACCGCAGCACCCTGGCCACACAAACAGAAACAGATGGGGGGCAGGGCTGGGATGCCTTCTCCTCCTGTGCAAGCTTTTCTTATAGCCAGGATGCTACAGCATCGTCACCTTCTCCCTTCCTTCACTTAATAGTCTATCTGTTCATTATCTCAGCAAACCCTGAAGTTCTTTGTACACCTGGGTTCCTGCTCCCAGAGGCCTACAGTCCATGGAGGGAAGACAGTCAATAAACAATAATAATCACGAAACTGACACCTATAAATACGAGCTGTAAAGAAAACATAGCTTGCCTCTCTTTCCAAGGAGACTTAGATCCTTTCAGGCAAAGGCTGCTTTATTCATCACTGTATCACTAGGAATTAGCACTGAGCCTTAAAAACAAAAGGATGAGCCAGCTGTGGTTGTGCATGCCTATAATCTCACCACTCTGGGAAACTAAGGTAGGAGAATCACAAGTTCAAACCTAGTCTAGACAACTTAGTAAGATACTCTCAAAACAAAATAATAAAAGGAGATGCGGGCTGGGGCTGGAGCTGGAGCAAGCCCTAATACCCTCCCCACAAAAAAGCTCACCTGGGGGTGTGACTCAGTGGTACAGCCTAGCACGCCTGAGGCCCTAAATTCTACTCCCAGCTCTGCAAAAAACAAAAAAGAAAAACCTCTGCACTTTCTTCTTTCTCCCCAGGCATCCGTCATTTTCTGCTCTCTGTTATAAAGACTTAGACGGTGAGGTCTCTCCAGGAAACAAGTATCTAGAAGGAAGGGCCTGGACCAATTTATAAATTTTACTGAGTGAGGGTTTTTGTTCAAATAAGTGATCTCTGGCAGGGCATGGTGGCACATGTCTGTAATCCCAGCACTCCTGAGGCAGGAGGATTGTTGTGAGTTCGAGACCAGCCAGGGCTACAAAGTGAGCTCAAGGCCAGCCCGAACTGCATAGAGAGACCCTGTCTCAAAACAAAACAAAACAAAACAAAACAAAACAAAACAACCAAAAAAAAAAAAAGTAAGTGATCTCTTCAAGCTATACTTTTTAACACCAGATAGCCAGAATGTCTAGGAAGAGAAATAGCATTTATACACAGGGAAACTGAAGTTCAGGAACCACAGGGCGAGTGAACTGGAGCTGGGTTCCAGGTCCCCTGTCTTTTCATCCCCACAAATTAATGTCTCCTGGAACAGAGATTCAAGTTAGGTGAAAATGTCAGGAGAAAATCTTTCTTCCCAAGCCATTGGCAAACTGTGGCTAGCATTTAGGGTCCTCCCTGGGTGGGAAAGGGGAGGTAGAGAGTTTATTTACAAGCAAAATGAATCCTCTAGTTCAAGTAAAAGAAAAATGAATGGCATTAATTTTTCAAATTCTTACCACTGGGACTGGTCCTAAACTTTAGCACTTTATTAGCAAGGCCAAAAATCACTCAAAAGTTAATGCCTATAGAGAAGGCAGCCAACAATGTTTGCTTTTATTCTTTTAAAGGAAAAAAACCCTTGTAATATTTAAAAGCTCAGGTTTATTCTACAGAGGTATTAAAAAGGCCCCAATCTGCTGGGCTGGGAGAATCTTCTGAGAGACGAGGTGGACCAGAGTGGACGTTAGGAAAAACACATCTGCATTGTAATCTGTGTCCACTTAACCTCTCTAAGCCTCAGCGTCACCACCTATAAAACTTCGGGGTTTGGATGGGGATGATATCTAAACTAAATGAAATAGTAGTACCTAGCACAGAAACCAACACTTACTGGATGTTAGCTCCTTATTCCAGGGAAGAACTCTGGCCAGGAAGTAAGACGTGGTTTCAACTCCTACCTGCGCCCGACTCAGTTGTGATTCTAGCGCATCGCTGTCCTGAACTCGGCTTCCTTGCTGCTTGTTGTGGTTGATTATCCGACGTCCCCCAAAGCCTCACGCACTCCTGGGTGGGGCTCTGGAGAGGTGACTGGATCGGGGGTTAGTCCGCTGAGGAGTTTACAGCTATATGTGAGGTTGGGAGGGGAAGCCTGGTTGGAGGAGGTGGGTCACTGGGGCGAGGTCCCGCGAGATCTACGTCCCTCCCTTCTCCTCAGTCTTCTCCTCTCTGCTTCCCGCTGCCACGCCATGAGCTCTTTCTCCTCTGCCATGCCGCCCTGCCTTGAAGCCACTTGCTTATGGACCGAAACTGCTGCAGACTGTGACCGAAAATAAACCTTCTTCCTTGTGGTTGTGGGTGTCACGTATTATGAATCAGTGCCGAGAAAGTAACTAAAGACACTGGTAAAATGCAGAGTGCAGTATCTACTGCCAACAGCAGTCACAGGGAAAAGCCAGCATGAAGCCGGGGGCAAGGTGTAGGCATCTCAGAAATGTTAGCTAAATCCGAGCTGACTGTATCTCGTCCTGTAAACACTCAACATGACAGTTTCCCCTTCGACTTGCTGTTTTAACATGGCCCAGTGCCTTCCCACCATCTGTAAACTGGATGGCAACACCAAGCCCTGGTTCCAACCCGAGTAGCCACCCCCCAAAATACCCTCAGGGTGCTTGTCCCAGCGGATGAGTCAAGGTTGAACCTGAAACCAGGGTACATATTTCTAGGTAGCATCAACCCATCGCTCACCAATATTATCTATCATTCACAGCTTCCATGTTTACAAAGGTCAAATATCTAAATAGCCCATTCCTGATACAAAAATTAACATTAGCTCTGCTGATTAGAAACTATAAAGGTAATAATAGCGAAACATCTTTTTTGTTTGCTTGTTTGCAGTGTTGAGGATTGAACCCAGGATCTTGCACATGCTAGGCATGTGCTTCGCTACTGAGCTATGTCGCAGACCCTTAGGGGAAAAAAAATTTAACAACCAGTAACAACCTGTGATATCATGAGGTTAACTACAGTAGCAATCTGTGGTACGATGAGGTTGATACTTCCAGCAGAAGGCACTAGGACATCTTTCTGAACGTTGAAAATCATGGTGAACGGTGAAAATCATCTGTAAGTACAGACATACAGAGGTAGACACAAATCTCTCACAGAGAGAGGAGTGGAGAAAAAAGAGCACACAAGCAAAACTGCTGCCTCCCTGGGCTGTCCTCCCTGTGCTTGTCACAAAGGGCTGAACACAGAAGGGTACTTAGAGGCCATTGGGTCTCCAGGACTTGATATCTTCTCTCTGACACTGTGCGCAACGGGTAAGTGAGGGAAGAAAGGAAAAGTCACAAAACCCAAGTACCACCATGCCCCCTTTCCATCATTCTGATCACACATACTACCCAAAATATCTTAACACAGTGGGTAACTGCAACGATAACAGTAATAAAAGCAACTAACAGTTATTAGGTGCTTCCTTCCATTCTGTTACAAGTTTGTAGATGCATTAGCTCATTTAGTACCCAGGACAAAGTTTGGAGGTATTATTATTCCCATTTTCCAGATGGAATACTGAGGTTCACAGAGGCTAAGGAACCTGCCAGATGGGCTGGGGGTGCAGTTGAGTGGTAGAGTACTTGCCTAGCATACACAAGACCCTGGGTTCACAATCATAAGTACCCACTACCCCGCCAAATAAAAGGAACCTGCCCAAAGTTGTACAACTTTAAGAGCCTAGCAGGATGTGAATCCAGGTTGTCTAACTCCACAGCTAAACCAGCCTGACATCTATCTTAACTCAAAGATTAGAATAACTCCCTCCTGGAGTGAACCCCTTAGGGTACCGCCAATAGCTTCTTCTTTTTTTTTTTTTTTTTTTTTTTTGGCTTTTTGAGACAGGGTCTCGCTATGCAGTTCAGGCTGGCCTTGAGCTCACTTTGTTGCCCAGGCTGGTCTCGAACTCACAATGATCCTCCTGCCTCAGCCTCCCGAGTGCTGGGATTATAGGCGTGTGCCACCACACTTGGCTTCTAACAGGTTCTTAATAGCAAGCATGTCCCTTTGTTTGTGGGGGAAAAAGTCAGTATAGCTTATGGACAAGAAAGAGTTAAGACTACATGTACAAACTCACAACTCCACTTTTCCTCAGTTCTGTGGGCTGAAGTCAGACTTGTAGCATTAACATTAATGTACATTTTTGGGGGAGGTGATTCATATAGAGTTCCTGCCAAGAATTTTAATAATTAGACTGAATTAGATCAAACTCTGTCCGTACACGCCTGGCAACATCTGCTAATCTGATTGTAGTCCTGGAAGCCTCGCCAAGCCTGGGAAGAGCAGGCTGGACCTCGGGAACTCTCTGGCACTGGGTGTGGCTCGTAGGCAGAGAAAGGCTTCCGCCAGGTTCTATCTGGTCACCACTCCTGCCTTCTTTCAGGGTAACGCCGCACTGGTTTTACCCTCTCCCATCACCAGCAGGGATGACGGGAAGGGGCATAGGAATGGGCAAAGGCGTGGAAAAGAAAAGCTTTTCCCCAGAGTCTCTTTTCTAAGCCAAGATGCGGGTATAGAGTGTTTCTCTTGTATGATCATTTGTATCCTTTCTCCCTACTCTGGTGTGACCCACTCCCATTAGCAGCAGGGACTTACCCACATAGGGTGGGGGGAAAATTCAAATCTTCGGTCCTCTATGACCTACACTTCAGCAAAGTCCCCTGAAGAATTTGTTCCCCATCTTTGTCTCACTGGGTCACACACAAAGAAAGAAACACACAAACACACACTCGCACACACCCTTGTACCCTCATTCATGCAGCATTATGAATCTAACACAGAATCCCCAAGTACACAGACAATGCATCAAGTATTTCCTGGAAGGCTGTGTCATTCCAACCATAGGAATCATATTAAAAGTATAAAGAATGGGGCTGGGAGTTTAGCTGGTGGTACAGCACTTGCCTAGCATGCGAGAGGCCATGAATTCTATGCCCAACCCCACAGAGGGGGAAAAAAAATGAAAAGAAAAATATTTTCGGTTCACTATTAAATGACTCCGGACAAGTAGCTGAACTTTCTTCAGCTTCAGCTCCATCAAAAGTAAAGATGAAAAAATGCCAAGAGAACTTCCCTCACAGGGAAGTTGTGGTAAGGGTCATATATTATAATGTATAGGAAAGTATTTCCTAGAGTGCTATACATGTTAATTGTTGTTATTACAGCTACTTTAAGAGGATAGATCATCCTTAGAGACTCTTCTCTTGGGTCTATAAACATTTTGCAAACACCTGTCTTTCCTTCCCAGAGGCATAAAAGCAGTAGGAAATGCACATCAATAATCCCCTAGCACTAGTAATCATACCAGAAGCCAAAATCTACTTAACAAGAAAAATCCCACCACGATTTCTAAGTAATACATAAACTATTTTATTGAATAGATATTTGGCTAAAATGAATTCCTTGCTTTAAAAACACACAGTCATGGTCCACAAGTTCTGGAGGGAGTTAGCCTGGTTTCCAAGAGAATTTAACAATGCTAATAAATTGTTCTCCACTTGATTTTGTTTTTGTTTATTTGTTTATCTGAGACAGGGTCTCACTACGTAGCCCAGGCTGGCTTCCAACTCATGGCGATCCTCCTGCCTCTGCCTCCCAAGTGCTGGCACTACAGACTACTCCCAGCTGTTCTCAACTTGAAAAGATGGAGAAGATCATCTACCCCCACCCTCCCACCCTATCCTGTTCTTATCCTTCCAGCCTCTGACTCCCAAGAGATTTAGCAAATTACTATAAATTTGGGTGATTGTTTCTGTCTGTAATGTTTTAGGATTGAGAGCAAATGTCTACATATTTCTTGACAGCTGAACAAAAGACCTGCCACTGCCACCCCGCTCTGTTATGGTAATAGAGACAATAATGCAAGCTCTGAATAGTGATGAAGTGAATAAGTGAGTCGTAACTATCTTATGAAGAGTAGGTTAAAGAGAAAGCTTTTGTCTTCAAGAATTAATTATAACCAGAGAATGAAACCTTGTTTCCAAACCCATCTGCAGTACAGGCCATTGGCTCCCTTCTGTGGAAACAGAAATACTAGCCCTGGAGGAGGTTATTAAGACCATCAATGACAGCACCTTCACTTTACAGCCAAGCAGACCATACCTAAAATGTAACCTGGAGTCCAGATTATATCTAAAGTCAGCCTTTCCCACAGTGCATTCCATACAGTGTTTATAGAAATGTCACACTGGTTACAGGGATTTCCAATGTTTCAAGGAGGAGGAGGGATAAATGGCATTCCACAGTCAGATGAGCTTTGGGGACTCCAGGGTTAACATGATTCCCCGCTTCTTCCTCTGCAGATGCACTGCCCAGGGCTGCAGTACAGCAGTGCATGGGGGAGGCAGATTGGACCATAGATTAGTTCTTTTTTGCAGATGTCAGTTCTGTGGTATTCTCAATTTGACAGTGGCATGTCTTTATAGACATTTTTACCCTCACAAATGGCCATAAACTATACTGGGTGGCAAGGGGGAAATGCAGGTAGCTTGTCTATATTGCTTTCCCACTGGAACTGCACGTTCCAAGCTGACACTCACGAGCATTAGAATCCACGCAGACTGATGTACCAGGCTCGGTACTTTACCCATCTACCTGTGAGTCCTCTGTTCTACCTGCCAGGCTACATCTAAGCCTTTTGCTATAGACACCCATGCTCTGTATTCAAAGGCATTCCTGCTTTTGCACCTAAAGATACTGATTTTTAAAGTATCGACATATTGGAAAAGAAATTTTTTTTTTGGTACCAGAGATTTTAAAATTAATTTTATTGGTATATTTTAGATATACATAATGATCACATTCATCACAGGGAATTTGTACCTGTACATAATACACCTTGATTTTCTTTTTCCCTCAATCCCCTCCCCTCCTTTCAATCTCTCTTCCCCTCCTTATTCACAAAAGCTGTTTCCATTTTTTCTTTCCATTCTTTTTCCTTTTCCTTTCCTTCCTCTCCCCCCATTCCCCTTCCTATTTGAACATTTTCTCCCCATTCCCAACATATATTATACAGTTTGGTCCTTATTTACCCTTTCACTTTCTCACACCAGAGAAACAATGTGATATTTAAACAAGTGGGCCCAATTTATTTCACTTAAAAGTATAGTCTCAAAGTGTCTCAAATTTAACCTTCTTTATGGCAGAGTGATACTCCACTGTATAAAAACCCCACATCTTCTTAATCCATTCATTGGTTGTTAGGCATCTGGTCTGTTTCCAAGATTTAGCTGTTATAAATTGTGCTGCTGTAAACATGCACGTGCACGAATTACTATGATATGATGCTTTTAATTCTTTCCAGAAGATACCAAGAAGAGGCATAGCTGGATCAAATGGGACCTCTAGTCCTAGTTTTTTGAGGAATTTCCACGCTGATTTCCACAGTGGCTGCACCAGTCTACACTCCCACCAACAGCGGAGAAGAGTTCCTGTTTCCCTCCAGCCCTATTCACATTTGTTACTGGTTGATTTCTTGATGATAGCCATTCTTTCTGGAGTGAGATGGAATCTCAGTGTTGTTTTAATTTCCATCTCAAATGACCACTGATGCTGAACATTTTTTCATATATCTATTGGCTGTTTGTGGTACTGGGGATTGAACCCAGGGTCTTCCTACTCAGCTATATCCACTGGCCTCAGCTCCCCTTTTTAGATAGGGTCTTAGTAAACTGCCCAGACTGGGCTGGAACTTGTGATTCTCCTTCCTGCCTCAGCCTACCAGACAGAGTACTGGGATTACAGGTAGCACCACTACCAAAAATTTTTTCAAATTTTTTTTTTTTGGTCTTAACTGGTTATTTCAGAGATTGCTCAGAGCACCATAAAACAAGAAAAATGTCCTTAATTCTGACCCCTGATTTTTTCTCCTCCAGAACTCAGTCTAGTTATTTCAACAACCCAGATTCTTTCTTTTGGAGTGAAGCCAAAAATCTGAGTAGCGCACGGCAGTGGTTCCCAAGCATGAGCCAGGGCACCTCGGAGAGGGCCCGAGCGAGCACGAAGGTCTTTCCACCCCTGTGAGCACCAAGGGTTGTCAGCAGGCCAGCGGCTCAGCTACGACTGCCACGAATTGAAGGATCCAGGAGACCTTTTGATGTTAAGAGACCCGCATGTTTGAATCACTGGAAACCAAAACTAGTACCCTCAACAAATACACCCCTTGCCAGGAATCTGTCCTGTTTACAAGAGGACGTATCTCTGAACTTACAGAATAACGAATTAAGTGAAAACCTTTGGCTTTGTTTTTCAGTTTTGATCTCACAAGGCATGGCAAACTCTGAAATTACAAATGCTCACACACTCAAACATTATACAACTATCCTCCCTGAAATCCGAAGAGTTTCCACTCTAGCATGGAGCAGATTAGAAGATTTTGTATTTATTTTGCAGTGATACTAAATAGAGGGTGTTGTGGACACACCTTAAGAATAAAGTCTCAGTGGAACATTTTGACAGACTCACTCGGACTAGAAAAACAATAAAACCACCAAAACCCACGTAACATAGGGCTGTACAAAGAAGACAGCATTTCTTTACTTCTGCTGGAGTTTTACAGGCATGAGAAATGGAGGTTTGATAGCTTGTGTTTTAAAGGAAATGAATCTTAAAAGAACTACCATGAGTAATGCTCATGGTCTGGGCTAATGGGAAACAGCACATGATAGATGACATATGTCTTAGGAAATGTTAGCAAGTGATCTCCCCTTTAATACATATACATATATATATATCTACAGTGGATATTGCACAAGAATCATTAAGGGCAGTTTGCGATGAGAACAATCTTGATATCACTTTACCTATTCATAGCGAATATTTCATGAAGACTTCGAAAAGCAATTGTTTTTCTTCTAAAAGTTCCAGTCCAGGTTGCAGGGACATGTCACACCTGCTAAATCAAACAGCCTATGACTCAAATTCTAACCTCTATAAGCGGGATAGAGAGATGATAAAATGTTTTCCAAATGCTGGGGGATTTTTTTTTAAAGCTCCCAAAGCACATACTGTCTGTTTTCTGTTTTTTAAAGAATCTATCATTGGTTCCAAGTCAGAGTTCGGTTACTACAAATATTCAGGATTTTTTTTTTAAACAACAACATACTTTTTACATATAGCATTATTGCTTCAGTGAATTGGTGCCAACAAATGTGGTCAGTATTGTTTCCAGATTCTTCAAGCAGTTGTGTTCCTTGCGATGGCCAACCCACGCTTGTCTGTCCTTGACCATTTAGTTTTCAGTCCTTTGCAAAGTCAAAATGACTTTCTAAAGTGAAAATATAGACATCCCTGAGCAACTCTGATCAGTGGGAGATATAATATGGCCACACTTTGTAGACTTTCCCGCATAGGCTTCTCATCTCAAAACAGACAACAGAAAGAAGGGACTCCCGCCCTAGATGAAGGAGCCTCAGGGAGGATGGTTTACGTTTTTTGGAAAGTCTTCAGACTTTAAGAAAGATTCCTTCTTGCTCTAGCTTATCTTTTTAGCTTTTTAAAAAGTTTTTTAAAAAGTATTCTTTGCTGATTAACTCCATTCTGTCTATTCTCTCAAAGGACTTCAAGTTCCCACAATACAGATGTATTCAATTTTATTAGTTTGCACTTGATATATTGCTTCGTAACTGTTCGAGGCATTTTTTGGTGAACATTATGTTTCTGTCTCCCAAACTATACTCTAAGCTTCGTAACAATAAAAACCATGCTCTGCCTTCCCCCTGAGGTTCTTTTTTACTATGACTGCATTAAAACTATAAATTAATTTGGAAGAAATGACATCTTTATAATATTTCTCAGTTCCAGCTAGCAGCAGTCTGCTTCTCCATTAATGCAAGTTTTTCTTTTAATGAGTAGCCAAAATTGTGTAGTTTTTTCCAACCATAAAAACAAAATAGGCACACGGCAAAAATTTTCAAGCAGATCTTCCTGCGCTTCCCTGGTCCCAGCCTGATCCTCACAGGTAACACCCCTACTAGCTTTTCACTGTTCATGCATACATGTGCACATTTATATAAGCATAAATATCACCCTGCCCCATCACTTTTTAATAGCTAGGCCTGTTATCAAATTATTATCTCTAATTGGCAAAGGAAAAAATATTTAAAGGATTTACAGATCCATTTTCAGAGATCAGGCAGTAGTGAGTCTAGAGCTGAGAGCTGGGCATGGTGGTGCACTCCTATAATCTCAGCACTCAGGAGGCTGAGGCAGGAGGATCATTGCGAGTTTGAGACCAGCCTGGGCTACAGAGCGAGCTCAAAGCCGGCCTGAACTGCATAGTGAGACCCTATCTCAAAAAGACAAAACAAAAAAAAAAAGTTTAGAGTCTAGAGCTGAGAGGCAGTGAAGGATTATGACCACAGGAGCTAAATATAAGTGCACTCTGCAGAGCGCAAACTACAAATCTCGCTAATGGCAGAACAGCGTCCCACTTTGTGGACACACACTGGGTTACCAAACCAGTCTTTTACTCACAGACACTTAGATTGTTTCACATTCTGTTTCAACTGCTAATATTGCTACAATAAACATCTGTGAACATTCTACATCCAGGAACACTGTTACAGATATCTTTGTTTATATTGGTAAGATTTGCTGGATGAACTCCTAGAAATTGGACTGATTATATACATTTCCCCCCTGGTGCTGGGGATCAAATCCACGGCCTCACACATGCTAGGCAAGCACACTACCATTAGAGCCACATCCCTGGTCCTTTTTAAGAAATTCTTTTTGTTTTGAGCCAGGGTCTCACTAAATTGCTCACGCTGGCCTCAGACTTGCAAGCCATCTGCCTCAGCCTCCTGAGCAAGTGGGTTTGCGGGACTGTACCCCACATCCAGCAGATTATATACATTTTAAATTTTGAGTGACTCTGCAAAAGAAACTGCATCACCCTGACCAGGTAAGAGCCTGCTTCTCCACACCCTTGCTGATACTGTGAGCTGTCAGGTATGGCTTTTGCCAAGCGAATAGTGACACACTGTATTTCATCAGTTGCACTTCTTCCATGGCAAGTAGAAACAATATCTTTTCATGTTTATAAATAGGCTTATATTCCTTTCTCTGTTAACATTCGCTACTCCAATTTTATAAGTTCTTTATGCTTTAAGAAAAAATGCCTCTTAACTCTGTCATATATGTTAGAAATATATTTTCTAATCTGTAGCTTAGCATTTGATCTAGTTTCTGGTATTGTGAATAATACAGAAGTTTTTTTATCAGAGCCATCTCTTTTATAGTCACCAATAAAACCTAGTTTAAGTTCTGAACACTAATACAGTCATTTCTTGGTATTTACAGGGGACTGGTTCCAAGACCTCCCATGACTACTCAAATCCAAAGATGCTTTAGTCTCTTATGTAAAATGGCATGATATTTGCACATACCTTACACCCTCCCACATACTTTAAATCATCTTAATATCTACTGCAAGGTAAGATATGTAAATAACTGCACTGTTTGGGGAATAATGACAAGAAAATAATTATGTGCACACTTACAGTACAGAGACAATTTCTTTTTTCTAAATATTTTTTATTTATGCAACTTTATTCACTCGATTGAGAGCTTTTGTATTATATGTAAAATGCTCTAGGCAGTTGGTCCCAACGTTGCTCACACTGAGTTCAGGGAGTTCTCTTTTGCTCTTCTATGTTCAAGCTGCTTAATTGTTGCTGTTGGTTTGTTTTCTTTCAGGATCAAGGTGGGTGCGTTCATATAAATCTTATTTTTCATTCCTTCTCCGGCAGTTCTTTGCTGGATTCTTTGCTTTGCATAATTATTCCTGCAGTGGAACCAGCATCCTAAAGTCGCCACCATACATCCTCCTACACCGACATCACACGACCTTCTAGTTCTGTCTTCCGCATCCCAGGTTCGCTGGCTCCGGCACGGCGGCCATGGCCATGGGTTGGTGCTTCTGGTGTCCCATTTCCAAATTCTTGATCTAAGGCTGGTTGAATCCAAGGATGTAGAATTTGTGGATACAGAAGCTCATTTCTATCCAGGAAAGGCGAATCTGAACACAAAAAATTAACAAGGCACCAAAAATCCTTCCCCTAATTTTGTAAAAT
Source organism: Chinchilla lanigera (assembly GCF_000276665.1). Taxonomy (NCBI): domain Eukaryota; kingdom Metazoa; phylum Chordata; class Mammalia; order Rodentia; family Chinchillidae; genus Chinchilla; species Chinchilla lanigera. The sequence continues at coordinate 2,427,114 of NW_004955481.1, forward strand.
CTGGAAGGGCAAATCGCCGTTAACCAAGCCGCTACCAGCAGCCAAGGATGCAACGCATCAAAGGGCTATCTACAGATCCCTGGAAGGGCATGTTTTCTCGTCGCGTTTGGAAAGTTCACATGCTTGCCAGTTCTCTGGTGTCTAGTATAGCTGTCTCAAAACAGAAGTGATTACAGATGAAGATTTTGGCCCTTGCCCGGCCACCACAGATACTCTTCAACACTACAAACCAGTTCAATGGGCTAGGAAAGGGGACTCGGTCAACTTCCCAGAGATACAGTGGCCCAAAACGAGAACAGGGAGAAAATGATAACAAGGCAGGCTCTCAGATCCCCCTACATCCCCAGGCAATGAACAGATGAGAGCTGTTCTCAAAGGACCTTTCTGTCCTGGCACCTTCTCCTTCTTATCCCTTCCAGTAGACGAGCAGACAAAAATGAACTAGAGAGAGCATTTTTAAGTGATTTCTCTTTTCATCTACTTGACATAAAGTCATTTACATTTCGAGAAGGACATTAGTTGCAATAGTGTGTCCTCTCAAATTCAGGGACGATTTCAACTGTCTTCTATCCGTTCTTGAGATGGCACTAAATCAGTGTTTGTGCAAATGGGGCAACTAAAGAAACAAGAACCAATGCACCACCACAAGAAAGTCTTTTGAGTACGTGTGTGATTAGTTATTTATTTAACGAACATGTCTTAAGTACCTGCCACCTGTCTGGATCTCTAGACAATCATGCCTTTCCGAAGTACACAATCTAATGAGAAACAAAGACCCATGAAACAATGATTGTAGTAACCTGTTTTAAGTCTTTTCATTAAAGGATTTGCCGAGTGCTGGGAAAAACAGGGAACATCCAGTCAGACCAGAGATGGGAAAAAGAATCTGGGCAGGGTGAGCTGCGGACTACTCTAACGGAAAGACTAGAAATAAAAGAGAGAATGGTAGCACAGGAGCTCAGGGGTTTGTTAAGGGAGCAGTTTGTTTGTTTGTTTTTCCTTCTGCACTGCTGGGGATTAAGGCCAGGGGTGCGCTACCACTGAGTTACCTTCCTGATCTTTTTTTTTTTTTTTTTTAAAGGGTCTCACTGTGTAACTCAAACCGGCCTTGAACTCTCCATGGTGCCCAGGATGGCCTTGAACGTGTGATCCTCCTACCTCATCCTCCCCAGTAGTAGGGTTACAGGCATGTACCACTCACCCTGGCAAGAAAAGGAACATGTTTTAAAATGTTTTATTTTTAGTATATATGCTTTAGTATTTGATGGTTACCTTCATTTAGAAAGGGAAGGTCTTTTAATGAGGGAGGTATATACAATGGGATGGCTGAGGAAAGCTCAAAGACAAAAACAGAAGTTTGTCTTCCTTAGAGTAAGCAAGATTCCTCGAGCAGACAGGAATATATACAATTCAGCAAATGTTTATTAAGTGCTGCTTTCTGTCAGGCACTGACCAGGTGGAGACATCTTTATAAAGATGAGTGACAGAGACCTGCTTCTCAAGGAGCGAGTCCGCAGGCGCTCCCAGCCACAGAGTGAGGCAATTAAAGAGACCTAATGAATAGCGGAGTAATACGAGAAGGCAAGATAGCACTAGGTCAGTGGGCCATGCACCTGCCATATTTGGGGAATCCGGACTTCCTGGAGAAACCCATGACAGAAGTTCATGGCGTCGGCAAAAAATCAGAAGAAAGAAAATGAAATAATTTTTCTTCAATTATACTAGGATATTCGAAGAGGTGTGGTAGTAGAAAGGGACTTGTAGAAGAAAAATTTTAGAGTTGAAAATAAGTGAGGTGATGATCAGGACCTACAAAAAGGTACAATTCTGCACGATCTCTAAGGATTATTCCTAGGAAAGAAGTGAAAGTGAAAATGGAGCTGCAGGTGTGGTTCAGTGGCAGAGCAGGTGCCTAACGTGCGAGAGCCCTGGGTTCAATCACCAGCACGGCTTAAAAAAATTGAGCACGAATTAGTGTGTAGCATAATAATCACTGGTATTGATGTAGGAACAGGAAAAGCACATAACAATAGACCAATAAGGCAAGCATGGTAGATTCTAAGAGGAAGAAGTGAAGCATGCATGGGTGACCACGTACAGGGCCAGTGCTGGACTTCTGGGATTTTTCGCTCCCCTGAGTCCTTTTCTTCCTGGTCCCTAGAGTTTTGGTCTCCAAGCAATCAGTTCTGTGTTTTTATTTCGATGCTTAGTTTTAAACCACATTTTTAAAAAGCACTTCTTGAAAGGCAAAGATTGGGGAAAAAATACTGAAGCTCTTAAGCGCTCCTGTCTAGCTGCCAAAGCATTGTTTTAGTCAAATGTCAAATGAAAAGGGAGAAAGGGAATGATGATTTTATTTGAATTGCTTCCAAAGAAAAGTAACCTCCAGCAAAACTCTAGGCCCACTTTGCAGGAAATCCTGGCATGTTGACAACAGAAATGGAAGCAGAAAATTTCATCTTCCAGAAAGCATGGTATCAAATAGGAAAAACCGCAAGGAGTGATAAGCTTTGAGGTCCCTCTGGCTCGGGGTCCATTTTACCCTTTTCTACTTTTTCCCTGCCGAAAATGAAATTACTTAAAACACAACTTACCCTTGCAGACGACTCTTGGAAATGATTAAAGGTCAAATCTCTTGTTTTAAGTAACATTAATGTATTAAATTTCAAATTTACTGGACTGAAAAAAGGCAACAAAAGCAAATACAGGTATCTTCCAACCTTTAAAATTAAGGTGGCCTGAGGCTGCCGTTCAGTGATGGAACATATACTTAGCACAGTGAGGCCGTGAATCAATAATGATGATGATGATGATGATGATGATGACGGAGATTTCGGAACATGATCAAATGACAGTTGCTCCTACTAAAATGTGAAATTGTACTCTAGCTGGAGTAGCTAGGTAAATATCCGAGGATCAAAGTTTTCAGTGTTCAGAGAGCCCTGCATACTGAAAGCCTCAACATTATGCTCATGAGTGATAGCAGCCAAGAGGCCTACAGGTCACCGCTCTTCCTTAGAAATTTTCAGACCGCCAGGCATGGTGGCGCACACCTGTAATCCCAGCACTCAGGAGGCTGAGGCAGGAGGATCGTTGTAAGTTTGAGGCCAGCCTGGGCTACAAAGTGAGCTCGAGGCCAGCCTGAACTGCATAGCGAGACCTTGTCTCAAAAAGACATTAAAAAACAATTTTTTTTTGGACCAAGCTGAAGGCAGATATTCTCAATATCTTTCTCTTCATTCATTAATCATATTTATTAGACACCCCCGTGTGTCTGTTCTGTTGTACTCGTTGGAGTTGAAAGTCCAATACAGGCTTTGCCTCCTATGAAAATGCTTGTTCCTGCATGAACAAAGGGACGGTGTGTTTCATATCTGTGACTCTGTGTTGCTATTCACAATCCTAAAAGCAAGCCACAGGTACTATCTTCTCACTTGCAGCAACTGTCCTGAAGCCCCAACCTGGCCCCACTTTTTGATCATGCTGCCACCTCACCCCTGACCTGTCTTCATCTTCCATTTATTTCTCGTCCTCTCTGAACTCAGCGCTGAGGTCCACAGACTCTCTAGCCTGACTTCCAACTCTGCCTCAAGGACTTGGCTCAGCCGCCCATCATTTCAGCCCAGCTCAGAACGTTCGCACTCTGTCTGACCACCTGGAGGTAAAACCCCAGGGTCCAGCTCGACAAGACGCCTGTCCAAAGGCACATCACTGGCGCAGTGGGAAGAAAGGGCTAAGGCTTGGCAGAAAGCTGATAGCGAAGCTGAGTTGCAGATATGCAGAGATGCATAGAGCAGACAAGAATGGACTCTCATTTTAAACAAAGGGACTAGCATGGTAGTGAAGAAAAATAACATGCCTAATAATAAGTTGGTTTTGTTGACAAGAGCCCCTAATGGGTAATAAAATGTTTACTGAGCTCCTACTTTATGGAAAGCACATGGCCCAGGGCAGGGCCTGGCACATAACAAGAACTCATTAAGTTTTGTAGCATTAGTGAAATATCAGTTTCATTTTAAAAATAAAACTGTGTGTCTGCATCAGGAAATAACCTGTAGGAAGAAGGACCAAAGACAAACAGACCGCTGGAAAACTCACTAGGACTTCTCCCAAAGCAAGACGGACTCTTCTTTTTGCAATCAAGGAATGGACAAGCGAGGCTGTGCCGGGTCTGGTCCTTTGTGCTAGAAACAAAGCCGCCAAACCTGGGGCCAAAGAGGTCTGGTCTTCATTAAGATAATTTTCCCCTGTAACTTTCATTTGGAGGTAAGGGAAGTAGCCAAGGGAAGACAGGCGTTCATTAAAGGATCCCTGAGTCTGGTTCACAAGGGAAATGAAATGCTGGGATGAAACCCCAGGGTGCATCCCAGGCTCCTCCGGTGTCCTTTGGACCCTCTTCGACTCCCACAGCCTATCTTCATGCCAGCTCATGCTTCAGGTGGGTTCCCCCAGGTGGGCTTCGGTTCTCGTCGACCTTGCCCCGTTCTCTCAAAGCTCAAATCCTGTTTTCAGCGAGGCCACCAGTGCCACCCTGCAGCGAGCGTACTGCCTTGCTCTCCAGCTCCTCCTTGCAACTCCTCCTTTGCCTTTCCTGGTTCTCCTGCTTCGGAGCCTTGTCCTTCTCGGTGTCCGACACCAGCCCCTTACCTGACCCTGAATGCCGGGGCTGCTGGTGCCACCCGAGCGTTCTCCTCCTCTCCCAAGGTGAGCTCATCTGTTCCCACAAGCTGGACAGCACCTGGGGGGTTCATGACCTCATTCACTGCTCACCTGGCCTCTCTGCTGGGCTCCCTGCCTGCTCTCTCTGCCTGGTGACCTGAGGGCCCCTCAGAGCCAACATTTCTAAACTGGAGGCTAATGCTTTCCCTAAACCTGCTTCTTCTTCTCTGTCTTCCCTATACACAACTGGCACCCTTGTCATAGTCATCCAGTTTATATCCCCAGGAGGTGCTTTTACAGTGTCAAACACAGAAAAATCATGAGCACCAGTGTGTTGTGAGCAGAAAGGCTTTTGCAGGCACCATCTCATTTAATCTCAGGTAGGCACTGAAGATTGTGGCTTCACAGGTGAGCAAAGTGAGGCTGGCTGGCAGCTAGATACCTGCTCCTGGATGATAAGCTGACTTGACTTTGTGAATGGTTACTGCGTTCTGCCTTGAAGGAGACCCTCGACAAGGCCAGGCCTGTTAGGGAGACAAAAGCCCCAGGCCCTTCCCATACATAATTTAAATCCCTGCCATTGCCTGGCAAGGCCTTCCAAGAGTCTCAGGTTCCTGTACGGAGTGTGCTTAATACATCCCCACCCAGAAATCAGATTTCTGCATTGTCAGAGAGTTCTGTTTGATTTGGTGCCCACCACAATAATTATTCCTTTATAAACTGGTTAAGGCTAATTCTGCTCCCAGAGTCTCGCCGCAGAATTCCACCACTACAGGCTCATTTGAGCTAGGCCTGGTGGCACTCACACGGAATACCAGCTACTTGAAAGGCTGAGGCAGGAAGATCACAGGACCAACCTGGGCAACTTAAAATTCATCATACAATAAATGAGAAGCACACAGTATGTACAGTTTAGCCTTGTGCTAGAATTTTAAAACAGAAAAGTGTTATGGTAGTTTGGGAAAGGCCTATGTTAAAGCCTTGGTCCCCAGTGAGATGCAATGGGGAAATGGTAGAACCTTTAAGAGGTGGGGCCTAATGGGAGGTCTTTGGGTCATTGGGGGCATGTGCTTGAAGGGAATTGTGGGACCCAGGTCTCTTTTTTTCTCTTCCCCTCTCTTCCTGCTTCCCAGATGCCATGAGGTGAGCAGTTTCCCCTGCCACACCCTCCTGACGTGATATGCTGCCTTGTCACAGGCCCCAAAGCAACACAGCCAACCATGTCCTCTAAAACTGTAAGCCAAAGTAAATTGTTCTCTTTCTTTTAAAGTTGATTTACCTTAGGCATGTTACAGTCATGGAAAGCTGACTAACACAAGTGTATTTACACAGAAAAACAACTGGATGGATACACAAACACAATAAAATGCAAACAATAGTGGGGAGATTTATGACTACCCTTACTCCCATGTTTTTCCGTATCTTTCAAATTCTCTAAAAACCTTATATTATTGTGTGATATTCTTTGTGTTTGTGAAAGCCTTTGAGTTTCCATTGTTTATTGTGGTAAAATACACATAAGATAAAATTTACTATTGTCACCTTTTTTGGGGGGGGGGGTAACTGGGAACCAAACTAAGGACCTTGCGACTGCTAGGCAGGTGCTTGTGCCGCTGAGCTACATCCCCAGCCCCACTGTCACCATTTCCAAGCACACAGTTTAGTGGCATTAAGTACATTCACTTTGTTCTGCAACTGTCATCACCATTATCTTCACAACTTTTTCATCTTCCCAAACGGAAACTCAGCGCTCATTAAACAGTAACTCCCAATCCCCTGATTCCACCAGCCCCTGGCAATCCCAAGCCTCACTTGATTTTAAAACGCAAACATTCAAAGACCAAGACTCATTCGCACCTTAGGCGTAAATTACTTTCATCTGCTAAACTCCTATCACTCAGAAAAGACTGCCTGAGCAAAAAGCAGGCAGGAGCTACTGTTATATAGAGCTAAAGACAGGCCAGGGTGGCAATTTTGGTTTTAAATGAGACAGGAAGTAAAAGTAACTGCTTGCTTTGAAGTTTGGCCCAGGACCTAGGGAGCAGCCAGGTTATTCAGGTGTAAAGAGCAGCTGACCCAAAACCTCTGCCGCTTTCAGTTCAACACTCACAGTCTCTGGCTACTAAGAAGCACAAAAAAATTTTTAAAGGAAAAGAAAAAGGTGGGGGTGGTCTGAGGGTGCAGATGAGTGACACAGCATTTTTTTAGCATAGGCAAAGCCTAGCTTTTGATTCTAAGCACGGCACAGCAGAATAATAATAATTTTTTAAAAAATAAAGCGTAAAAAAGGAAGACAGAAGGTGGAAGGAGAGCATGGAAGAAATTTAGACACTTACATGTCAATGGATGAGGCCTCCCAGAACCCGAAGGCAGGAATTTCCTTCACAGTACTCCTGACAGCTGGCCATGCAGCACCTGTCTGAACGCGTCCAACAACAGGGGTAGGCGGGAGCCTGACATTCCCAAGAAGTACATCCAGACGGCTTCATAAATCCCCAAACCCATAAATACAGAAAAGGTTGTGGAGGCTTCTGGCTTTTTCCTGCTCTTTTTTAATGTCTCACCTCCAAGAGAAATCAACTCTCTTTTCAGCTTTCTCTATCTCACCCGAACAAATTTTGCCCTGGCTCGAGCTGCTGCTAAAATTTTATGAATGTCCTTTTTTTCCTTATTTCAAAGTCCATATAAGATGGACTTATTCCCAGCACAGTAAAATCTATCATTCTAGTCTCTCATGTATCCAAAACTCCCCTTTTCTGGCAAAGGCCTAGCATTTCGTCAGACGTATTGGCTTTTTCTTGTTTAACATCGCGAATACTAGCAGCTGATTCTCTTTTCAAAACAGTCATTTTTCACAAAGAAAGTTTTAATTACTTAAGAGTTACAACAGAGTCACAATTCAAAATTGTCTCAGCAAAACTACAAATGACTACCTGTCAGGAACCTTCAGGATTGCTGGAGGCTCTCAAAGAGTCAAGACAGTGCGGCATGTGCGAATTCTAAACACTGGCTGTCTATTGTGCAATTGATTTTTGCCTGTCTGCCACCCAATGCAGCAGGGAAGCTGATTACAACCACCACGGGATGTAAATATGCCATCTCAGGGAGGCCGAAAGGGGTCGGGAAGAGGAAGTAGAAGAAGCCAAGGTGCTAGGTGCTAGGTGCTAGGGATGCTCGGCTGAGGGGCAACAAGCCACTCCTGTGAGGCTCTGCGTAGCTGTCAGATGGTGGACACTGGCTCTTAAGAGAACAAAAGAAAGGCAAAGGGAGGCAGGCTAAAAGGAAAAGCGGGGAAGAGCATTTCAAAAAAATGCCCAGAGCATGCGCGAGTTCCTTGGTTCCATCCCCGGCACCAAAAAGTTTTTAAAAATAAAGTAATACGGAGAGAGAGCCTGCCCCCCAGCTGTCCTTTAATTACTCACATCTGCACGTAATGTTCCTTCTGCTACCTAGATCTCCCCAGCCCCATCCGCCTGTGTTAACAATGTCAGCTTCTCCAAGAAGCTGAGCTGGTGGTAATTTAAAAAAAGAGGACAGGCTAAGCATGGGAGGTAAAGGAAAACCACAGACTGTAAACTTGAACAGATTGGCCAAAAATCTGGAAGAATTCCTGAATTCACAGGACTGTAGAAAGGAACTGACTGAGGATGCAGATGAAGGTGTTCTGCAAATAAAGCTCTGTACAAATGTGTTACTATGAAAGAGCTTGTTTATGAGCAGAGTCTAAGAAGTGTGTGTATGAGGGTGGTCCTTAAAGATTCAGCACCATTTCTTTAAAAAGTGGCATCCAACTAACTTCATATCTTATTCCAAAACAGGGTCAGTTAAGGAAAAAGTAGAATTTCTAATATACCTGACTTCATCAGCTTGTGATAACATTTCCCATGGAATCCCTGTGTACAACGCAGAGAGACAGAGACCCACAGGCTAGATAAGGTGACCTGGTAAGTGGCCGAACCCACATCCCTGAAGATCAGATTATTAAATGAATATTGACAGAAGGAAGATTCTCACTGTGTTCTAAAGGGACTCCAATCTGACCATGTTCAACTCAACATTATTCTTCTTAGAGAAAAGGGCATCAGCGCACACTTGGTTCACACGTGTGGCTATCACAAACTAGTAGATGAGTCGATAACTGAAATGCTAAACTCAGCTGTGTAAGTGCAACAGGCAGAACAGTTTTCATGAACTGTTTGCAATTTACACTTAAATCTCACAGTGTAAAGCAGATACCTTAAGTTGATGAACTGCATATGTACTCTGCTTGGCTTGCCCAGTGTTAAGAAAAATTGTAGCCTGGTGAACACTGTGTAAAAATCAGCTGGCTTCACATAAAAATTGAGATTTTAAGCTTAAAAAAACTTGAAGACCGGACAACAGTGGGCCCGCATTACTGCAGGGCAACAGTTAGCCGGAGGTGAATGTTGGAAGAGTGACTCTCAGACTGATGCTGGTCCTCATTTTAGTGTGCATGTACACACACACACACACACACCCCGCAGCTACTTGGGCCTCTATTGACAGCTGAGTTGGTGACCCCTGCAGTAAAATGTTGGTTTATTTTAGTCAATGTGTCCAGTTAGCCAGAACTTTGTTTATTAAATGCCCACGCAATCTGCTCTCACTTTTAGCTTCTGCAGGTTTTGTCTTGCAAGACTCAACATCGCGTCCCAACTTCATAATGAAAAGCTCTGTAGACGGAACGTCCCGATTCTCCCGTGTGCCTGCCTACCCTTTGGTTTACCTAATCCTCCCAATATTCCAGGAAGGCTGGGTTTATTGTTCAGAGTATAAGGGAGATCAACTATCTAACAGGAACCAAATCCAGGATTTCAACTCGGGATTTGGGTTAATCTTGATCTACATTTCCCACCATACCATGTACCCCTCAATCCCTGAAGCCAACTCTCATTCTGGGCTGACCCAACTGTTCGAAGAGGTGAAAATCCAGATTGCAAAGCAGCTGGGCTGGTCTGGGAAGAGGACAGTATTTGGAATCCTTTCCTTATTTCCGTTTTTAATCTTCTAAAAAAAAAAACAACAAACCTGTGTAGTAGTGGTTCATCCAAAGACAGCTGATTCTCATTTACACTTAACCTGTGCTGAACTCACATACTAAATTTTAAAGCTCAGCTCTTGAAAACACATTTTGCTCTTTAAGATCTCCTTGGTAACACTCCTAATTGGTATGCAGGCTACAAAAAAAAAAAAAAAGAAAAAGAAAAAGAAAAAAAGATTTGGAACCAATCAGTGACTGGAGTTAGAATAAAATCCTATTGGAAATCCAATCCAGAAAAGTACAGAAGGAAAGTTCCAGGAGGACAGCTGTGTAGTAGACACACAGAGCAACCTGTCCAGAATGGAGGAGAACTGGAAAGTCCTAGGAAAGGGATCCTCCAATTTAAAAAGGGAAGTCAGAAAAAAAAACCTGATCAAATCAAAAGTTTGAGGAGAAAAATTTGAGGACATTGTCAAATAATACGGGGCAGGGGAAGCAATTAGAAACTTCAGGATAAACAAAAGGCTGTAAAAAATATACAAACTGGGGTGTGGTGGCATATGCCTGTAATCACAGAATTTAAAGGCTAAAGCAGAAGAATCTCAAGTTTGAGGCCAGCTTGGGCTACATAAGGAGTTCAAGGCCAGCCTAGACTATATAGTGAGACTTGTCTTGAACAAGCAAAGATATACAGTGCATATATAGAGTTCATGGCAAATTGAAGTGATATATTATGATTCCTTGGGGGGGTACGCAGGTGATTGAACCCAGGGCCTGACACATACTAGGCAAGTGCTCTACCACTGAGCTACATCCCCACCCCCTACTGTGAATACCATTTACAGAAACAATGGGCCTATTGAATGACTGGCTGATTTTCAACTATACACAAAGCATGATTTCAAACCATGAATCGATTATATAATAAAATGTAAATAACAATCTTGACAGAGTCAAAGGAAAGATAAAAAAGGAGGGAGGAAGGGTGAGAATGAAGGACAGAATAGAGACACCAACATTCTTAAACTAGAGAAAGTTTTCATTAAATGACAAAGATTAAAGCGTAAAGATGTTATTTAAAGTTAAAGCTATAAGCTGGGCTTGGTGATGCATGCTTGCAATCCCAGCACTCAGAAGCTGAGGCAGGAGGATTGCTGTGAGGCCAGCCTGAGCTACGTAGTGAGTTTAAGGCTAGCCTGAACTGCATAGTGAAACCCAGTCTTAAAAAATGAAACGTTAAAGCTACAGGAGGACAGCTGGGCGAGGGGTGTAGCTAAGTGGTAGAGCACTTGCCTAGAATTTATAAGGCCATAAATGGAGATATATTCATATCAAGAGGCAGGAAGAGGGGAATGTGAAGTGAGATAGTCATCAATGCTAGCAGAAAAGCAACGAATAGTATTGAAAAATAATTGATAGAATAATTGACAGCAAGAACACTATTAATTAGAGATATAGAAGTAATTTCTCAGGTTAGAAAAAAAGGCATGGTACTTAAAAGTGGCAGCTTTTGGAAATGGAAAGAAACATACAGCATGTATTATTATTACCTGTATATTACTTTATTCTGGCAGACATGCTGGGGATCAGACCTAGGACCCCTCACACATGCTAGGGAGGCACTCTACCACTGAGCTATATCTCTAACTCTTTTATATTTTCACTTTTGAGGCAAAGTCTCACAACCTGCCCTGGCAACACAGAACTCTAAGGCAGTTTCTGATGTTATCATCCTGTCCTCAGGTAAGTGTTAAATACACAGTAAGGCAGTAACAGATGAAAGCCTGGGCCCCTTCTAAGAAAATATATATTTCAAGCTAGGCACAGTGGTGTACACCTGTAATCCCAGCACTTGGGAGGCTGAGACAGGAGGATCACCCTGAGTTTGAGGCCAGCCTGGGCTACATAGCAAGTTAAAGGCCAGCCTGAACTATATATGGAGACCCTGTCCCAAAAAAACTAAAAAACAAAACAAAACCAAAAAATAAACAAAAAAAGAAAATATATACTTCAAAGGCATCTCTAGAGCTAGATCCTCTAGGGCCAAGACTAGAGAGAGGTGACCCCTGCCCTGGGTGAGTTCTGGTAGGGCTCAGCAGACATGCCCATCACAGGGAGAGCTGCCCATCAGTGGGCGGTAAGTGGCTGGATGACTCTTCCCGGAGCAACTGAGGGATTGGAAGTGCCCTGCTGTGGCTAGCTTTGCATAAGTCACCTGCTATTACAAGGAAGCGGGAGGCACTTTAGTTCTGGCCTCTGACATTCAGAACAAAGATCTCAGATATCCTTTGGCTATTTCTAACTTGAAATAGACTAAAGTGGGAGTGGAGAAGCAAGAACTCATGCCCCGCATCCACTCTGATAATGCTCTCCAGGAGCTTTGGGGAAGATAATTTGCCGCCTTCTCGCTTCTGCGTCTCTTTGGAGGGAGCGCTAACCAAGAGGAGCAGCTTCATGTTGGGTCAGAGTTCTAGGAAGGTAGAGAACATCTCACCACTGCCACCACTCCCTCTACAGAGTAAAGGGCAGGCGTGGCAACCATAAAAAGCTGCACAAAGCAGTCTCCACGCTGGGCTTACAAAACCACTACTAATCAGTCCACACTGGCGGGTCAGAGGAAACTGATCATACCTGGCTTAGTGAATTAAGTATTCTATCATCAGCAAAAGCCCCACAGAATGACACAGTATCTAGCGTTCTCTTGATAGGAACAGGTGGCTGTCATTAATGATCTATCATTTTATACATATTTTCCTCCTTAGGGGCTGGGGATTTAGCTCAGCGGCAAAAGCGCCTGCCTGGCAAGCGCAAGGTCGTGAGTTCGGTTCCCGGTACCGGAGAAAAACCAAAAAACCAAAAAAAAAAAAAAAAAAAAACATATTTTCCTCCTTAGATAGTGATTTTTTTTTTTATTATGGGCTATACAAAAAGAGGATTCCTTTTTGGTTTCTCCTAAACAGCCTTGCTAGAAATCTAGTTCAGAGGTTGGTGGGCAGCGCTGTGGGCCAAGCTGCCCTTAATACTCCTAATAAGGGAAATTAAAGTCTGAAGCTTCAGAAACTAATACAGAACTGCTCTCATTCCCCCCTGCAGACAGCAATCCGAATTTCCTGTCCTAACACCTTCCTCCAAAGTGCTTATCATAGAGACAGGAAAGCAAAACGAAAAATGCAAATCAACAGGTCAGTGGAAAATCACTAAAAAGAAAACACTAGTGATTCCAAAGGAGAGCAACATCCAAGCCGGCCATGATGGTGCACACCTATAATTGCAGCGCTCTGGGAGGCTGCAGCAGCAGGATCACAAGTTTGAGTCCCGCCTGGGCAACTTAATGAATTAGTCTTTGGGAATCTATCTCAAAAATTTAGGTGTAGCGGGGTATCTAGGAACGCTGAGACTTTAGCTCAGTGAGAAGGCACTGGCTTCAACTACCAGCACCCCCTCCAAAAAAGGCAGGGGGACATTCAAGAGAGCTGGAGAGGGTGTTGTGGTGATCATAACGGGATATGGATGGGCAGAGGGCAGAGGGCAGAGGGAAGTCATGCCAGGAGGTGGGAACAATCTGGGCAAGCAAAGCAAACAGGAATGATCCCAGTGTTGGGCTCTGTGAGCAGAGGGCTTGCCTGCCAGGGGTGCCTGTTGCAGAGCGGGGAAAACTGAGTCTAGATTTGGTGGGACAGGGTGGCCCCAAGTATGGAGGGGATTCATCCAGTAGAGAACTTCTGCCCTACGGGTCCTTGAATGAAAAGGGTTGAAGAAAGATTAGTGCCACAACAGAAGGGATGAAGCTTGGGAATTTACAACAGAGGAAATGGACCTATGCTCTCCTTTCTTAAGAAAAACAGCACACTACGGTCTGTTGTTTTTTTCCCTGCCTGCCACCCACAAGATGAGAACTCAGACAAACCTTCTGTTACTTCCTCTTACTGCCCCTGCTTTATCACTCAGTACCGGGAGAAGCCCAGATTCTTCTAGCTGAGCTGAGAGCAAGGAAAACACTGAGGGGCTCTCCGTAACCATGATGATTAACTTTAGGTCTCAACTTGAGTGGAGTAAGGAATACCTCGACAGTTGGTAAGTATTATTTCTGGGTGAGTCTGTGCAGGGGTTTCCAGAGGAGACTGGCATGTGAGTTGGGAGACAGAGTGGGGAGTCTACCCTCCGTGCAGGCAGGTACTATCCAATCTGCTGGGGGCCTGGGCAGAATAAAGAAGCAGAGAAAAACATTATCTCTCTCTCCTGGAGCTGGGACACACTCTTCTCCTCCTGTCCTTGGACATCAGAACTCCAGACTCTCCAGCCATTGGATTCTGGGACTTATATCAGTGGCCTGTCAGGTTCTCAGGCCTTGGCCTCAGACAGAGATCTGCACTTTCAGCTTCCAGATTTGCACCTAGTTCTGAGGCTTTCAGATTTGAACTGAATCATCTACTAGCTTGCAGACAGCCTGTCATGGGACCTTTAAGCTTCCGAAACTAAGTGAGCCAGTTCGCTTAACAAATCCATCCCTCCATCCCTCTATCCATCCATCCATCCACCCATCCATCCATTCATCCATTCAATCTCTTGCTGCTTCTGTCTCTCTGAAGAACTCTAACCAATCCAATGATTCACTCACATTAGGGAATTTTAGTGGCAGTAGATATAACAGTGAAAAGTGTAGTGAGGCTGGATTGGAATCACAGCTACATCACTACCCAATTTGTAATCTTTTTTTCCAGCTATATCTCCAGCCTTTTTTCTATTTTTTATTTTGAGACAGGGTCCCATTAAGTTGCCTAGATAGGATTCAAACTTGCCATTCTCCTGCCTTAGCTTCCTAAAAGCTGAGCTTACCGGTGCGTGGCACCATGTCCAACTCCAATTTGTAATCTTATAGAAGTCACTTAACCTCCCCACTCCCTCAGTTTCTGCATCTATAATATGGATCTAATAATTGCACTTACTTTGTATGGTTATGTAGACTAACTAATACATACAAAAATCAGAATAATGTCTTACATGTAATAAGTATTCATTAGGTGTGGCTACTCTCAATGGTATTACTATCCTATGGATTTACTAGACTGGATCCAAGGTTATTTCTTTGGGTTACTTATTTCAAGTTACCCAGTTCCCTAGTTTCTTAGAAAGTCTGAACATTCTCCAACTGCCTCTAAATTTAAGTAACCGCTTGATTTGCCCAGAAATTTGGAATTGAAGAGAACACAGGAATTATTCAACTAACCCCTTCTTAGAAAGATGAAGAAACAGACCCAAGAAGCCTAGTTGTTCACGCTCAGTAAAAATTTTCTTACAAGTGATCCGAATCACCCAGTATCACAAAGGAAGTTGAAGATGAGGTAGCCAGGTCCTCTTCTTTAGCCCACTTGAGTTCAATCTTCAAGATCATTTAGTGTCTCATTCCTGATGTCACTAGGACCAAGAAACAATACAACCAACCACAACTTAATAGGCATTCTGGTTTTCTGATACAGTTTTGTAGTCCAGGTTTGCAGCTACCATTCATAGAAGCTGAGGTTTGTAACTAAGCACAGAACTACTCTAACTGCTGAATGTGCATTGTAAGACAGAGGCAAGGCCTCTGGAAAAAGAACTTGGTCAGTGGAGAAAATCTGATTAATAAAAAGATAAGCAGCCAAGAAATAAATTAAATGATTGCTCGCAGAAAAAGCAAAGAGGGAGAGAGGCTTGACGCCCACACTGTGAGAGGGACAGAAAAGCTTTAAGGAGAGGGATGGGGGAAGGGTAAGAAGTGATTTTCTAATATTAGACTCACCACATGCTCGGTTCCCAAATCCCAGCCAAGACGAGGGCCTCTCTACTGCTGAAGAGTCCCCAGCAGCCTTCTGCTCAGACACACTTCTGCATCAGGACCACAGGTGAATGCCAAAACAAATCCCATCCATCTCAACTCCTCACTGCCGTGCAAAATTACTCACAGGGCTTATCTTGAAATTCCTCCTTTCATCTGTGCCTCCCACTAACTTAAAACAATGCCTTTAAAAAAACACTCAAGACCCCATGCAGTAAATCCATATCCCTATTATTCACAAAGCTCTTACTAGCAAGCTGTTTATCCCGAACTCTATGTGGTCAGTTTGAGAAAATATGCCTTCATTTAAGATGTGTTTCATAAAATAAATAAATAAAAGCCTCCACAAATAGCAGAACACTATCAATTTGGACTAAAATCACAGATTCCAATACAGGCAGCAAGGTCCTCAAGCCTCAAGCACAAACATCCTTTGCCCTTTATTAATTGAAAAATAAACAGATGGGGCAGATGGGCGTGCACGCCTCACAGTGCAGCTTAACAAGTGATGTGGTGTTCTCAAGCTTCAATTAATTTTTATGTAGGCATTTCATTTGGAACTTTATGATGATAAAAGTCATAAATGTAGGCTGCGGAAAATTTAGGAAGTACAGTACGGAGAAAACCTGGGCTAACTGCTCGAAGAGTCTTTGAATTAGTGGCTTACAGTCAATAAAGTCTCACATCTGGATGAATTCCAACCCAAGCAGGAACATTCTTCTCACTTGATTCCAAGTTGACTTGCAAGTTGGACAGAGTATTCATTTGCTGTCACTCATCATTGCATCATTCCGCTGTGCTCTTTAAAACCGCTGCAGGGCTCCACCCCACTTCCGAAGTTTCTGGGGATTCTCTGGCAAAAAGTCAGCACTTCTCCAGTATGACGTGATATGATCTCTCTGGCAGCCAGAAACCCCCTGGGTTTAAGAATGAGAAGTGGGGGCAGGGGAGGCGTCAGTGGGTTACAGTGCTGATGGGGCAAGCACAAACCACAGGCTATTTTGTAGGCAGCCGATCAAGCTATGAGATTTGGGTAAGGACAACTGTTGGGACCTGAGAACTATAAAATCAGGTCAGGGTGTGGCACGAGCAAAGCTTGGAGCGCTCTCGAAGCCCCTGGCTGACGCAAAATAAGGAGGAACCCAAATCATGAAAAGTAAAAGTGTTTAAAGAAGACCCAATAAGCTATAAGAAAAGGCTAAGATATCAGCTTCAGGATCTGCTGAAGGCTACAGAAAGCATTCTGACAAATGAGCTATGTGATTCCTCATTCAATACGTATTTATTAAGCATTACTGTGCCCAACACCCTGAGCTCCGAAGTGCACTATCATAAGTAACAGAAAGAGCTTGTCTGACAGCTCTGGGACGGACTGCTACTAATGTGGGGGGTTTTTCTTTGTTTGTTTTGTTTTGGTCTTGTTTTTGGTTTTGTGAGACAGGCTCTCACTATGTAAATCTAAGTTGGCCTTTAATTCATTATGTAGTAGAGGCTGGCTTCAAACTCAGGATCCTCCTTCCTCGGCTTCCCAAGTGCATTATAGGCCTTTGCCACCAGACCTGGATTTAATGAACGTATTGCTTGTTGTAGTCCTTCAGAACAAATGCTACAATATGCCACCATATGCTAGTGATATCCTTCAAACTTACCCCAAATAAAACCTGCCAGGAAGCCACACTATCCTCCATCCTGATCCTGCTGTACTTAATCTTCCTCCAAATGCTGGCTAGAGTCTGTATCACCATCATCCCATTCACATTCCAACAACCACTGAAGTCACAATCAGGCTCCGTAAGGTGTGCTATGTGAATACTGGTCACAAGAGGGCGTGGCTAAAGTGATCAACTTTCATTACACCAAAAATTCCCTCTGTGGCAAAGCCTTTTCACGTTGCTTTGTTCTTTTTCTCCCCCTCGGTGGGAAGGGCCACCCTCTGAGGCACTGTCACTGTCGGTACCCTGGCAAGAAACTGCACACTTGGCAAGTGCAGCCCTTACACGCTGCTTGTGCACAACCAGAGCCCACACAGGCCCCAGTAAAGCTCCTCCTTTGAATGGACACACAAGCACTGCCGTGGTGTGGCCCGGCAACTGCCTCTTTCCACACCATGCCGTCCCCAAAACAACCTGAAGAAGGACACTGCTTTGGGAGAAACGGGCCTAGCTGAAAGGCACAGGTGGGGAGCAGCAGGGAGAGACGCAGGTGTGTGAGGGCTGCCTCCTTCCTGTGAGTCAAATCCTGGCCATGCAAATTAAGGAAAGACGGACCCGCCCCAGGTACAACAGAACATCAGCCAGGCACCAGAGCTGTCGGCTGAGCCAAGTATCAGAACCCATGGCTTTGCAATGGATTTTTTTTCTAACTTGCAAACACATATGAAATACTTTATAAGGCATTTTTTGTTATAAATTTATGTATTCTTATGTATCCTTTATGTATTCTTATAAATGGCTGTAAGAATACATAATATTCCTTTGCTGATATTAATTCTATAAAACTGGGAGTGTCCCGGAAAATGCAGAACTTGTGTCCTCTCACAAAATCTACTGTGAGAAGAGAGATGGAAGGCAGCTCTGGCAGATGGCTTTAGCCAGTCCTCTATCTCATGAATGGCGTTCACTGTGGGGGCCCGGCTGCACGTCTTTGATTCACTGGCTGTGAGTAGCATAGACACATGCCAGCCGTCCTGCGGAGGACAAATGATGTAAGCAGGAACTTTACCTTTAGTAACTAAGAGCTTGTCTTTAAGGGTTGTCACAAGAATTAAAGGAGTTAATGTTTATAAACACTTAAAACAATGTTAACTACATAGAGCTATGTAAATTTTTAAGCAAACAAAAAAAGGAATAACACTGTATATATTTATTTACTCTTTGCAGTACTGGGAATCAAACTCAGGTCCTCAAGTATGCTAGGCAAGCACTCTACCACTGAGCTACATCCTTAGCCCTTTTTGTTTTGAGACGGGGTCTTGCTAATTTGCCCATCCTGCCCTCAAACTCACAATCTTCCTGCCGCTACCTTTCAAGTAGCTGGGATTGTAGGCATGTACCACTGCATCCAGCTAGTAGTAACATTTCAAATGCTTTAGTTGGGCACAACTTTTTTTTCATGCTAGGGTTGAACTCAGGTCCTCCTGCATGCTGGCACACTGGGTCACACTGGGTCACATCCCCAGCCCCCTAGAAATATGTTTAATAAAAATCTACTGTAACACCAGACTTAAAGTCCATGAGGAAACTCTCTATGGCTTCCAGAGGCTCCCGGCCCAGGGAGAGAAGGAGCCCAGCATTCCAAACATGGGGCTACCTGGCTGCGCGCGGTTCTAGCAGAGTCCCAACCAGCATCTGAGTGACAGTCTGCCTTAGTTCTTCGATATTTGTGTAGCTTGCCAAGTGTCCTAGATGGGCTGCCTTTCACTGAATTCCCTTTGCTAAGCTTGGTGTGAAATTCAATTAGAGCTCTCTAGTCCTATGCCCAGTGAACATTTAAGTAAAAGAAAGCTTGAGATTAATCAACATCTACATGTAATTTTGAATGCTTAGCAGAAAAAAAAAAGTTGACTGTGGGAAGTGATGGATGGGATAATCTGCCTGACTATAGTAACCATTTCACTATATATGTATATCAAAATATGATGCTGTACATCTTCAATGTGTACAGTAAAAATAGGTTAAAATAAGATACGTTATATTTGAACAGTGTATATTTCATTTATTTATTTCAAGATTTATTAATTTGGGTTCATGATAATACTATTGGTTATTTTTCAAATCCTCACTTATTTATTTATTCTCTTTTTGAGACAGGGTCTCACTATGCAGTTCAGGCCGGCCTTGAGCTCACTTTCTAACTCAGGCTGGTCTTGAACTCACAACGATCCTCCTGCCTCAGCCTCCCGAGTGCTGGGATTACAGGTGTGTGCCACCATGCCTGGCCTTCCTCACCTATTTAAATATGTACGAATAAAATAACATGATGTCTGGGATTTGCTTCAAATATGAGAGGGAAGGTAGCTTGGGCATGGGTATAGATGAAACAAGACTGGCTGAGCTGACCATGTTACAGCTGGGTGATGAGAATATGGGCGTTGATGATATTAATGTCTATTTTGGTCTATATCTACTTTTGTATAAAGCATCTCTCATCCAAAAATCTGAAACTTTATGAGTATCTCCTTTCTGGAAAAGTTCAGCTTTTGCAGTGTCCCAGATTTTGGATTTTTAGATTAAAATGGCTCAGTTAAGTTCAAGCAAAATCTAAAACACTTCTAGTCCTGAGTCTTTTGGGTAAGAGATACTCAACCTGTATTTCAAATTCTCTACAATAAGACAAAAACAATTTTTTGCTGTGCTTTTTAAGAGGAAAAAAAAAAAAGCAAGGAGAAGCACAGCTAAAAAGAAGAGCTCCGGCATCCTAAGAGGGCAAACAGCCAAAGCAAACAGGAGGAATCAGCTGCCGACACCGCCCCATGTGCGCGCTTTGAAGAACTCAGGAAGCAAGAAGAACCTGTAGCCAATCTCTAGGCCACAGTTACTGCGCAATGAAAACTAAAGGAACAAATGTGGATGGAGGGTGAAAGGGAAAGAAAAACTGAAATATTCTCCATAATCAAGAAGAACATGTTCCACCAGGGTTACATTGCCATTTCAAGCTCATTTCCTTCTGAACACATCCACAAAGTTCCTGGGGTCTCCTGACCACCCCCCAACATGCACACTCACACCAGATAATTTCCCTCCTCTCTGCACAGATTCCAGGGAGGTATCCTGGAGACAGACATCAAAGGGATGAGAGCTGGCAGCCCACAACAGTTCACACTGTCAGGGGGAGTGCTGGGAACCACATGAAAAGCAGAGACTTCATGGGGTGTTTTATTATTATTATTATTATTTTTTAAAGAGCTCAGAAATGTCTCTTGTTTTAGTTTTAGTTTAAGGACAGCTACCTCTGGGGGGAATGGCTTTGAAGTCATATAGCCCAGAGCAGCACTTAGCAGCAGGCCAGCCAAGGAAGAAAAGTGCTGCACCCAGTGGAAAAGAACAAGACGGATCCACGCTGGCCTCTGGGCTGGTCTCTCGACACTAAATAATAACCCAGAAGATTTATGCTTGGTATAAGGACATGAAGGAAGGAAAAGGAATTGCTGCTAGATATAGATAGTGTAGCTGAGACCAGACTTAAAAAGGCTACCAGGCTCGATGTGAAATTGCTCTGCTGGGCAGGAGCAGCAGTACATAGAGTTTAAGTGACAGAGACCCTGGGAGAACCCCACTAATACCCCCTGATTTGGAGGAACGAGTGCTAGAGGACCAGAGTGACCCGCGAGGAAGAGCAGGCATTTAACTTGGACTGTCTCACCGCTTTAGACGGTAGGATTTGAAAAGCACGGGTTGGGAGGTCCCAGGGCAGTGATGTGGCACCACAGGGCGGCAGCAAGAGCTTGCCCTGATGTGACAAACAGGTGTGCGGCCACAGTCACAGCTTACAGCTAGCGTGAAGGCTGAGCCAAGGAAAAGGCCCCAAACACCTGCTGCCCTGTCTAAGCAGTTCATGTAAAGAAAGAGAACACAGACACTGCTTACCAGGGTGCTTCTTCCCCACTACCACTGAGAAACAGAAGAGCTGAAATAGTGACACAAGTATACTAACAAAGCCAAGAGCCGAAAGGAGAGTCTGCTGGCAATAAGGCAGAAGGGAACCAAGATGAAAGGACATGCTCTATGTGGGTAAAACCAAGACTTGACAAAACTTTTTTTAATTTAAGGACAAATAAACAATAAATAGTATGAAGCTGCCAGAAATAGGTTGCAACCCAATAGCAAAGTGTTGTGCTTAAGATACAAAGAGTAGAACACTGAATACACAGAAGAAAAATTTTGAAAATGTACAAGTGTGCTTGTTTGTAGGCCAATGTTTGAAAATGCAAATAAAATGAGGAATTCTAAGGAAAAAATTTAAATGCAGGGGCTGGAGGTGTATCTCAGTGGTAGAGCACTTGGTCAGCATGTGTAAAGCCCTGGGTTCAACCCCCAGCACCTCAAAACAAAGCAAAAAACAAACACAACAGAACAAATACCTGAGAGGAATAATAATGCGAGGAAAAGATATTAAAATGCTAAAAAAGAAAAGTTGAGAACAGAACAAATGAAAGGTGTACCAAAACTAAAGACATAATAAAAATTTTGACACAGAAAATCTCCTAGAAATTTATCCTAAGAAAGGCATGCACAAAGTATATATAAAACAAGTTTAAAAGGCATGCACAAAGTATATATAAAACAAGTTTAAAAGCATCAATTATTTTATATATATAAATGTATTTTATATACATATAAATTTATATATATATATAAATGATACATATATATGTGTGTGTGTGTGTACTGGGAATCGAACACAGGACCTTGCACTTGCCAGGCAGGTGCTTATGCCCCTGAGCTATATCTCCAGCCCCAACAGCATTGATTATTATAGCATTGTTTGGAACTGGCTTCAGTTTCCTATAATAGAGATATATTAAATAAACTATGGCACGTGTATCTGATAGAAATATCAAGTACGTGAGATCATCTTTCAGGAGAATATATTCCTGTGTGGATGCATGCTCAAAATACACCCTAAATTTACGGGTACACACAAAAAAGATAAAGCTGCTCTGTGAAGAACATCAATTACCTCTACGTACGAGGAACTACAGGTGACTTTCAAATATATGTAATTTTCTAACTTTCTATAATCATCCAATAGTTCTTCTAAAAAACAAAAACATCCCAATTAATGTTTTGTTTGAAAAGAAAAAGGAAAGAAAGTCCGGGGCTACTTCAAAATGTAACAGGTCCACTGAAAATCAGTTCTGCTGAGGTCAAGGATGGCGTTCCTCATGGAAGACCAGCCTAGACCAATCCCCTCGCTACTCAGGATCGCCCCCTTACAGTTGGTCTCCTTTGACAAAAACCCAGGGCACTTTTCAGAAGCCTTAAAAACAGGACTCCAGGGGCTGGGGATTTAGCTCAGCGGCAAAAGCGCCTGCCTGGCAAGCGCAAGGTCGTGAGTTCGGTTCCCGGTACCGGAGAAAAACCAAATAAATACAATAAAAACTTCTGAATTATACACTTTACAATAGTGAATAGTGTGTAAAAAAAAAAAAAAAAAAAAAAAAAAAAAAAACAGGACTCCATGGTACAGCCGTAAATCCACAGCACGTGTGTTCCTCCTTGGATTTACTGCAGGGTAGGCAGGCACTAGACCTCCTCTTCTCATTCCTCCACCAACATACTTCACTGTTTTAAAATAACCTGTCAATTTCTAAAGGTAAATATTAGGGTCAGCTTCTTCTCAAGCATCATAATTCTCTCTTGACTAAAATGTTTGTGGATTTAAATCTCTCAGCTGAGGTACTTGTCCTGCATGAAGTTACCCAGTGAAGAGTCAACTCCCAGTTACATTAATTATCTGAGTTCAAGCACTCCCAAGGAAAGTCACAGGCAGAAAATGAAAATTCCACAGAGATCTACTGGCCAGGGGTGCTGAGATCTAATGAAAAGGCAGTGGATTCCTAGGCAAGGAGTTTTAGACAAGGCCCCCCTCTCCGCACAAGTTTGCCCTCCAGAGCTGATATACCACCCAAGGTAGTTTGCCCAGCTCTCAGACACTAAATAGAAGTAACAACACCATGTCATTAAATCATAGACCTTTCTTTAAAAGAACATTACTAACAAATTTTAAATCCATAACTGCCAGTCCTTTTTAAGGACAGAAAAGGATGAAGTTTCAAAGGGAAATCAGCGATTCATAACAATCACCAAATTTGAAAGAAACCTTAGAATTCCTATCAATGAATGTCCTATCAAAAGAAGAACAGATCAGCAAAACGTCGTTTATGCATACAATGGAATATTACCCAGTCTGATAGGAGAAGAAAACTGACACATGCTGTATGAGTTCACGTACACCTTGTTCTTAGAGGGATTAAATTCACACCAACCGAAGCTAGACTAGTGGTTGCCTGGGAGTAGAGGAAAGAGAAAAATAGTAAGTCAATTCAGCTCAACAATTCTTCCCATAGATACTAATATATTTAAATATATTTAATTATCACCCAGACTACATAACTTGTTTAAGCTCTAACTATGTAACTCATGTTCTTATTCATATTAGCCTCAAACTCCATGCCAATCAAATATACTTCCAACTGCGAAACTTAAAAGTTTATACAGATACTCTCTGTACCAGGGCTACCTCCAAAAGGAGTTTCTCCCCATCAGCATCAAAGGCCTTGCTCTGCATTCATGCAAACATAGTGGCTGTCCTCACTTGTTCCCTGCTTACACCAGAAATCCTGCTTTGAGCGATAGGTGGGCCCCCTCGGTTAAACAGATGGCAAAGAGCTAAAAGCACAGTAGGTTTGTCTGTCTGTTGCAAATAGCAAAAAGTGATCATGGCCTTTTTTTCTTCCTTCTCTGGCAAATTATTCAATTCTGAAAAAGTCCCTGCGCAAACACACAAGCCATTTGCTATGGTGAGAGTGGGGAAAGACACCTCTTCTTTCATTTTCACCTCTAAACTACCAGTCTTTGCTTGGGGATTCCCAGTGAGTCCCTATTCTTCACTCTTAGAAATGAAACCAATAGAAAAGTCTAGAAAGCCTGGACAGAGATCAAAAACATTTTAAGCTGCGGCCAATGAGGTCAGTGTTTTCTTTCAGGCAAGGGCCAAGCTGGGGAAAAATTTGAAAACCAGCAATAACAAATCATCTACCAACTGTGAAAAACATCAGGAGAAGAAAATTGGGTGTAAAATGGAAATGGATTTTTCTAAAATGGAGTCAAATGTCCAAAGGGTTTATCAAAGAAGTATAAGAACGGTTGCCTCAACAAGCAACAACATTCCAGTCATTTATATGGAAAATTTCAGGCATTTTTCTTTAAAGTGTCTCAGTCTAGGGTGGCGGCTCACACCTGTAATCCCAGCACTTGCGAGGCTGAGGTAGGTGGATCACGGCAAGTTCAAGGCCAGCCTGAACTACATAGCAAGATCCTGTCTCAAAACAAAACAAAACCCTACATAAATTTTTTAAAAATTAAATAAGTGTCTCTCAAGCCTGAGGTCCTGTCCCTGTGACAAGACCTACATTCTGTCACCACTCTTGCCCTTGCCCGTGCCCTCTCATTAGCCTGCCAGGCTAGTTTTTCCCCTTCTAATTCTTCCAACAAAACTGCACCAGACTAATGTTCTTTAAATACTACAACCAGCATCTCATACCTCCATCCAAAGCTAAAATAGCTGTTTAAGTCATCCCACATGTGGCATAAACTTTCTTGCGTATTTTCAAGAGTCTCCACAGCCCTGGGGACAAACTGGGCCCTTATGCACGTGACTTGGCTGATACAATATTTTAAATGTGAATTGATTGACAACACTTAGAAATCAGGAGATTTCAGATCTTGTTGGCTGCTCCCTTGAGACAAAGGATGCTGTCACCAGGGTGTCCCCAACCCACCACCTCCTGTCATCTCCCGACTGGCGCTCACACCAGGCTTACACAGGATGGATGTGAGACTAAGGGAACTGCTTTGTGGCCGCTTGTCTCTACAAAGGTTAGATAACGGAAGATTCATTAAAAGGGAAGTCTGCTTCCAGAAAAAATGGAAAGGCAGCATGTTTCTTTTGGAAGGGAAGATTACCTCTATGTTTCATAAGCACACCAAGGCCTGTGTGGAAATTTCCCATGTGGTTCATGCATTGAGGTGACAGTGGGTATCTGAAGCTTGCTGGACTATCATCTGCTCTATAGTCCCAAGTGGCCTTTAAAAGAACCTTGAGAAATACAAATGAGTTTTCCAAATTACAGTTAAACCCTGAAAAGTCAATGGATATTAAGGATATGGTTGTTTTTGTATCTTTAATCTCAGGTCCAGTAGAAGTACTGACGACTGCAGCAAAAACCTAAACAGCCACCCTGACACCTCTTCCCATGAGGCTAGGATAGCCCTCTCCTGCTTGCTAGGCTCTCTCTCTCTCCAGGTCAATTCTGCCCTTTCATAGAAATGCTAATCTTTCAGAGCTGATCAGCCAATCAAGAGCTCTTTAGGGGAAGCCAGCAAACCACAGGCTGGAAAAGTCCTTAGGGTCCTGGACCTTGGCTGTTTTTAACCCCGTGGACTGCTCAAAGGGCTCTTTCTTTGCAGCCAGAGACACTCCCTGGGGTAGGAGAGATGGTGTGGGTGTGTGTGTTGGGAGAGCTAGGTTAACTAAAGGACAAGGGTTTGACGGATTCTAGGTGCTTGAAAGTTCAAAAGGCCATAACAAAATACCTGAGGCTGAGCACTTCACAAAGAAAAGGTTTATTTAGCTCCTAGCTTTCAAGTGGGAAAGCCCAAGATCAGACAGGCCCATCTGTCCAGCCTCTGAGGAGAAACCTCCCTACCCTTGCCCCCCACACACATTACAACACAGCAGAGAAGTAAAAAGGGGCCAGGCCCCACACAGAAGTGGCCAAGTGTGTGGGGTGGTCTCTGAGGTCCTCATGACTTAATTATCTTCCATTAGGCTCCACCTCTTATAGGTTCCACTGCCTCTTAATTCTGTCACATTGGGGATCAAGCCACCAGCACATGAACCTTTGGAGGACATCCCAACCATAGTAGCTATCTTCTGAGAAGTAAAGCTTTGGAGCCACTTTTCTGAATTTCCTTTTGCAAGGGTCTGTGGTTGGTGTACTAAATACCCAAGCTAACACTGTGGCTGAAAAATTCCCTGCCAAAAGACAGAGATTATATCTGTTTCCCAAATGTTACAACACCACACTCTACACCAGATGTGATAATTAATATCCAGGAATACAGAACAGGCTTTAGAGGGAAGACCAACAGACCAGGTGATTCTGCCGCTCTCTATCCTGGTGGACACACCTTTTAATCTCTCTGGTACTGTTTTCTTCTCTGTAAAGTAGGGGTAATGGTTCCCACTCATTAGTCCTCCTGAGAATTCAGTGAGATAGCACATGTAAAGTGCTTCTAGTCCAGTGCAAGGCACACAGAAGGAGCCTCAAAATGATAGCCTTAGTCAGGTATTAGGCACAGCTCCAAGGGCAGAGTTCAAATCCTGGCTCAAACCTTGGCAGCATGACTGGGAAAACTACTCAGTCCAGCAGTAGCTCACTCGAAGGGCTATGTGAGGATGTGTTAACACATGCAAAGCACTTAACTGACAAAGAGTAAACTCAATCAATAAAGTGGTCTGATCAAAATATACAGTAGATGCTTCAATTTAAAAAGGTATTACAGTAAAAGACACATTACCATTAATTCTCCTCGAAATACTCTCCCTCACTTCAAACACCCTTATCCCACCACTCTTGCCACTTTCTGAAGCAGTTCTGGAAGACCTCTTTCATACATGTCTTTACAAGGTAGGGTCAAAAATACAGCGAAGACTGATGCTAAGTGTTATCCAATGGAAAGGCAGGCTCATAAAAACATTAGTGTCCTCATCCACCTTATTCACTAGATCTGGCAGCATGTAACTTCTGGCTCTTCTCCCAAAGTCCAAATGACTATGAAAGGGAAACGTTTTGAATCAAGGCGGACTATCAAGGCAGCCACATAAGCACAAATCACTCACAAAAGAAGACTTCATATGTGTGTTATGATTATTCTCAGTATCCCTTTATTTATGTGACCATTCTAGATCAGGAAGCACTAGAGGATACAGTAAGTGACTTAAAAAGCACATAAGTACAGATAATTATCAGGATTACTGGAGCTCAGGACTGTGAGGTGCCCATGGATGTTTAGCTGAAATGGAATGTGTATGTATATATGATTGACTTAGAGATTTTATTTACTTTCCTAAACATTATGGGCAGACATAATAGTAGTAGGCTCCAGGCATTTAGCTGATTTGCTGTAATTATGTATATAGCTGTACAATGCCAGGTACAGTGTGCTATGCTGGGGACATAACAGTGAACAACTGGTAAAAGCTCCCCAGCCAAGGTAGAAAATCACCACTTGATGTTTGATCTGGAACAAGCTCTTGAGGTCCTAACAGAACTGGGTCCCCACACACACCATTCCCTGCCTCTCCCCTGGACGTTGTGGTTGAGAGCTGTATCCCTATGAAAGTGCTAAATCCACCCCTGGGAACATGAGCAGAGCATGAGCTCTGAACAGCCTCCTCTTCCCTCTACCAGCCTATGGCCCCACCGCCCTTCTGCAAGCTGCAAAGGGATTGCCAAGGGAAGGCCTCTAAGCCGCTGGGGAGTCCCTGGACTGACTGGTAGGTAGTCAGACTTCAGCCTGGCGACGGCGGCCCCACTGGGGCTGGTGCAGGCAGACATGACCCATCCTTGGCCTTGGCACCCAGACAGGACACCCTGTGTTAAGAGCCATCTGGCCAGCAGCTTCTGGGGGAGAAGGGGGGATACTGCTGAGGCCCAACAGCCAGCAGTAATTTACCTCAAGTATTGGTCCTGCTTGGAGGCAAAACAGTCGGTGGATGACAGCCTGATCTTAAGAGATCATTTTTTAAAAAAGAAGGGAGAAAAGTTGCTTAAAAGAAGCCCTTTAACTCAGAAGGTAGTCCTATCCACCTTACAAATTCAATGCCCTCTGAATCCACATCCAGCTGTCACAGCAGGGAATCTTTTAACTAGCAAAAGAGCAAGAGAAGGAATTCAGATCAACATCACTGACTCCAGCAATAAAGCTGGTACTGGTTCACCCCTTTTCCCCAGAGGCAAGAAAGAATCAAGGAAGAATTTCAAAATCTCTTTATACAATTAAAGAGAGGGATCCAGAGGGGGAAGGGAGTGGGAATGAAGATGAAGAAGTTTAAGAACTGCTATTTTAAACTCAAAATAAATCACGATGGAAAGGGCCTAGAAGGTATCATTTTCTTTTTAAGAGCAAGATCTTATCTATGGAAAGAACTGAGTCTGGTGTTTGGGGGAAGAGTGGGGTGGGCAAACTGTCAGGCTAGCAGGAGTCTTTTCACCCACCCACCCAGTCCCCAAAAGCAAACCAGAGTTTGGCACATGCTTCCAGAATTTTAAAATTTTGAACACTGACTTAAAAAATAATTCATAATCTACCATGAGGAAGCCCCCAGACACCACTAATTACTACACAAGGAAGAAAATTCAGGGATACTGCCGGGCATGGTGGCACATGCCTGTAATCCCAGCACTCAGGAGGCTGAGGCAGGAGGATTGTTGCAAGTTTGAGGCCAGCCTGGGTTACAAAGTGAGTTCAAGACCAGTCTGAACTGCATAGCAAGACCCTGTCTCAAAAGGACAAAAAAAAAAAAAAAAAAAAAAGCAAATTCAGGGACATATCCAAGAACTATACCCAACATGGTAGCAATAGAAAGAACCAGATAAGATGGTCAAGAGTCTAGCACCAGAGCCCCCCAAATTATCTTTCAAACCAATAAAGACAGCTCTATAAGAAATGCACACTTATCTCCCCAAACTCCTTCAGAATCCTTTACTGTCAATTGTTACTTCCTAGACGTTCGAATTCTACCAGGGTAATTTCACAGTCTATACCTGGTAAGACTGTGGCTCAGCATCTAAGGCCCAGATCCAGGCTGGTTTCAGCGTTTCATTTCATCTGAGCAATGCACTTTGGTTAAACATCCCAAATGTTCTTTTTATCAAATCAGTGAGAAATGTGTATGTATGCTAACATATGTTAATACACACGTACGTTTAGAAAGTGTATATCCTCCTCCCCAAAGCCTCTTTACCTACTTTAAGATTGAAGAGCTTATTCACACCACCAATCTCAATAAAACGCAAAGGTGGAGATAAGTATTATAAGCACAGTGTTCAGAAGGAAACGGCAATGTCTGCCTGCTCTCTCTGTGAGATGCCCAAGTTCTCACTTTGCAAACATGGGTGGTTAAAGCCAGAGTCTTTTTCAGTCAAGAAGGTTTTTAAATGTGAGCCTGGGGTGTCTGTCGGCAGTGGAGAAACAATCTCCTGCTGCAGGCGTTCACTCTGGCTGAGCCTGGCAAGCACTACTGCCATGTATGGAAGTGGACGAACGCAGTAAAACCTCAGGCATGAGTCTAGGCAGGGCTGGGCTGGGGGCCGGCATTCCTCACTGCACAGCCTGTCCTGGTCCAGGGCGGTGGACAACAGGAACCCTTCGCCTGGGGTCCCAGGGACTCTGTTCTGGAAGGGCCACAGGGTACAAATTGTGGGAAACAGAAAAACAAGGGGCACAGCACCCTCCAGAGTGAGAGATGCTCAGGGAGTGGAGACGCATCCACCCCAACAGTGTGTGCAGAAGGCAGAGACCGAGCCCGGAAAGCCAGTGCCACTCGGCTCCCGCACACACTGATCTCAGTGCTCTGGAATGCAGAATCCTCCACACTGTGCCATCCATCACCAAGGCGCCCTCGAAATCAGCACGAAAGAAGGGAGGTTTTTTGTTTGGTGTTTTTTACCCATTTCTTGCCAGAGCAAATCTAAGGATTGTCCAAAAGTTTTGGTCCAACTGTGGGGGCTGAAGTCAGACAGTTCTAGGTTAGAGTCTGCACGTGCACTGACTAAAGGACTCTGAGCAAAATACTTGGGGGCTCAGTATTCACATCTGAAAAATCGATACAATAACAAATGGGTTCCCTGTGGAGCTATTATCTGAAACCTGTAGTGCCATGCCTGACACAAAGTAAACACAGTGTATTATATTATAATATATACAGTATAATATATACAGTATAAAACACAGTATAATATTAAGTATTATAATTAAAAATAATAAAGAAATTTCTTTAACAATAATAAAGTAAAGAAATTGTAAAGTAAAGAAACTCTTTAACAATAATAAAGAAATTTAACGCTCTTACATTGACAAATCTAAGTTATGCTTTTCAGGCTTTTCTTAAAGTTGATGTACACATCTCTGCTTACCCCTTCTCTGAAGCAGCTTTCCTTGGCCTCCGATCCTTTGCTGTCCTGCCCCCAGGTCGCTATTGGTGCTTCTCAGAACTCTCCCTTCAGGCCAACTCCCCTCTTCACACACCCTCTGGGACTGCCATCCCCTCTCAGGGTTCCGTTTGCTGATGACTCACAGACCCTTCTCAGGCATAAACCAACCTCTCTGCAGCTTCACTCAAGCAACTAGACAGCTCAGCATCTCAGTCTGCTTTTACTTGCTCTCATGGTTTAATATTAAGTGTTCCCCAAAGACTCAAGTATTGAGGGCTTGGTCCCCAGCACAGCCACGTTCAGAGATGGGGCCGAGAGAAGTGACTGAATGATGAGTTCATAGCAGAACGGGCCGTTAGCGGGTAGGGCCTAGCTGGAGGAAGCATAATCCGGATGGGTATATCTTGTTCCTGGCTCCTTCCCCCTCTACTTCCTGGATGCCATGAGGTAAACAGCTTTGCTCCACCACATCCTTCTACCATGATGTTCTGCTTTATCTCAGACCCACTGCGTTGGAAACAGCTGACTATGGACTGAAACCTCTGAAATGATGAGCCAAAATAAACCTTTTCCCTAGCTGGGCATGGTGGCACACACCTGTTATCCCAGCACTCAGGAGGCTGAGGCAGGAGGATCGTTGGGAGTTTGAGGCCAGCCTGGGCTACAAAGTGAGTTAAAGGCCAGCTTGAACTGCACAGCAAGACACTGTCTCAAAAAGACAAAAAAAACCTTTCCCCTTTAAGTTGCTTTTCTCAGGTATTTTGTCACAGTAAAGAAAAGCTGACTAACACACTTGCCCTAGCTGCCCATAAAACCAACCCCTCCCTTGGCAACTCTATTTGCATACTTCCATGGCCACTAATCCCTTCCTCTGTCTTACCTTTCAAAGCCAGGATATAGACATCGATCACGGACTAGTACTCAAACCTACTTCCTCCTTTCCGTCACCATCCCCTGTCCCCCAGGGTTGCCCTTGTATTCTCATCTTTCCCCTTTGGTTAGTGCTGTCACACAGAAATATATGTAATTTTAAACCCCTTAATAGCCACACTAGAAATTAGAAAGAAACAGGTGAAATCAGTCTTAATATGACAGTTTATTTAGCCCAATATTTCCAAGATTATTATTTCAACAATTGATATAAAAATTACTGATGACATGTTGCCCATCTTTTTTTCATACTATGTTTTGGTAACTGGTATATGTTGAACATAGCATACCTCAGTCAGGACCAGTCACATTTCAAAGGGCTCAACAGCCACATATGACATCAGGATTTTTTTTTTTTTTTTTTTTTTTTTTTGGTACCAGGAATTGAACTCAGGACCTTGCGTTTTCCAGCCAGGCACTTGTGCCACTGAGCTACATTCCCGGTCCCCACATATGACAAATAATAGCTATCATGTTGGTCAGTGTGGCTCTAGTCTCTTTTCCTAGAGTCTATAGCTACCATGATTATCAACCTAATATCACTATGGCTGGAACAATCAGTGGCCCTGGTCAGGATATAGTTCTAAGCCCTGAGGTCCCTTCATTTTCTGTCCCTCAACTTACTCACCTACCCTCATCCCTCACCACTCATTCCTGCATCTTACTTCCGTTTTCAGCAATAAGGAACTGCTAAACGTAGGTAGTATTAACAATAAGTACAGGGGCTGGGGATTTAGCTCAGCGGCAAAAGCGCCTGCCTGGCAAGCGCAAGGTCATGAATTCGGTTCCCGGTACCAGAGAAAAACCAAAAAAAAAAAAAGTAGAGTGCAGCACTATTTTTGCTTTAAATATGCATATTTATGTAAATACATAAAATGTGAAAGCACAAATGACAAGTATAAATTTGTACAGATGAAAGATATGTACTACAAAGTAAATGATCATAATCTGATTAGTAGAATTTGAACGATCTAAAGTACTTTTCTTTTTTTTTTTTGTCTTTTTGAGACAGGGTCTCGCTATGTAGTTCAGGCTTGCCTTGAGCTTACTTTGTAGTCCAGGCTGGTCTTGAACTCGCAACGATCCTCCTGTCTCAGCCTCCCGAGTGCTGGGATTACAGGTGTGTACCACCACACCCGGCCAGTACTTTTCTTTTTGTAAATCTGTATTTTCTGATTTTTTATAATGATAAGATTAAAAAGAAGGGAGAAATAAAGTTACTTGCTGGAGAAGTAAGTCTCCAAACCATGTAATATTAAATTTCAGAGGTTCTGTACACTTAGAGTAGTATTTTGAAGAACAGGGAAGAGCTGACCCTTATCATTTGTGGATTCTACATTTGCCTAATTGCTAAAATTTACTTGTAACTCCAAAATTACTGTGTGCAGCCGGGGATATAGCTCCGCGGCATAAGCACTTGCCTGGCAAGCCTGAGGTCATGAGTTCGATTCCCGGTCCCAAAATTACTACTTGCCATGCTCACTGGCCATCCTTGGACATGGGCAGAGTGGTTAAAAAAAAAATCTGCATCACTCAATACACAGGTTCCCAGCTGAGGCCGAGCAAGGCAACGCT
Organism: Chinchilla lanigera; assembly: GCF_000276665.1. Lineage (NCBI taxonomy): Eukaryota > Metazoa > Chordata > Mammalia > Rodentia > Chinchillidae > Chinchilla > Chinchilla lanigera. The sequence continues at coordinate 2,460,036 of NW_004955481.1, forward strand.
CTTCTTTCAACTTTCACACCATAAATGTCCCTTTGTGATCTATTTATTGTCACACTTTTCACATTTTATGCACTTTTTGGTGATTTATCTAAGTCTAGTGTTCTTGAGTTCAAGAAGGACTTCTGGAGATATACTTAAGGGAACATATACGTAACTTTTACTCACGTATGCATGCTTATACTTACTTGAGTATAAGTGTACTTATACTAACTTGAGTATACTCAAGTCATACAGCTAGCTGTTGGGTGTGAGCTCAGCTCAGTACTAGTGATCTATCTCTCTAAATATACATACACATGCACACACATACATAAATATACGCTCACAATGCACATGTACTCATATGAAACAAGGTGTCACTAAGTAGAAACACACATAAAACAAAGACATATATTGATCAGTTGATGAAAACATTGGGAGCAGAGGAGGCTGGCAGGAACCTAAATAACCCTGCATATCCCCTAGGGGCCCAGGGGCAACGTGTCAGTATTTACTCATTCAGTGTTTGCAATGACTTTGTAGAACACAACCGCTGTGAATAACAAGAATCAACTGTAGCTCAGTTTTATAGATCTTAACATGTAGGAAACCACAAAAGAAAGAGAAGAAAATCGGTGCAGTTTGGGTGTAATGCTGAGCCCAGACCTGCCAATGATCAAGAATGGGAAAAAATCCAGAGGCGGGCGCCTGCCTAAGCCCACTCTTCTTCTACCATAGAGCAAAGCTACAGGAACTAGCACACGATGAGCAAAGAAGCTGAAGAACTGGCTTTGGGGCTGGCAGCTGAGGAAAAAATCTGGCTCCATCCCCTGAGCTACTTATTTAGACACTGTGTTTAGTGTCCTTCTGTACAAATGAGGATAATAAATAATGCAGTAGCCCCCACTTAATGGCACAGGATATACTCCAAGATCCCAGTGGATCCCTAAAACCATAGTACCAAACCCTACATGTGCATTTTTTCCTCATATGCCCTGCAGTGTCACCAGAGTTAATCTGTCCTCCCGCGCAAGTTTTATGCCCTGATACCTTCTTTGCATCACTACTCTGGTGTTTGGGGACCATTATTAAGTGAAATAGGGTTACTTGAACATGAGCATTAGGGCTGGGGATTTAGCTCAGCGGCACAGTGCCTGCCTGGCAAGCACAACGTCTTGAGTTCGATTCTTGGTACCGGAAGAAAACAAACAAACAAACAAACAACAAAAAAAGAACATGAGCATCAAGTAGAGCAAAAGTGAATGTGATAGCTGAGAAGGCTACAAAGTAACTAAGGAGCTGATAGCACATACAGTGTGGATACACTGGACAAAGGGGGCTATTCAAATCTTGGGGAGCACAGGACAGCATGAGATTTCATCATACTACTTGAAACATTTAAATCTTATGAATTATCTCTAGAATTTTTTTTGAGATAGGGTCTCAGTTTGTAGTCTGGGCTAGCCTTCAACTCACTAGGTATCCCAGGCTGGTGATAAGTATTGGGATTGATTACAGGCATGCACCACAACGTCCAGCCTGGAATTTTCCATTTAATATTTTCAGGCCCTAGTTGATTATAGATAACAAACTGTGCAAGGCAAAGCTATGAATAAGGGGGCACTGTTGCGCCTCCTTCGTGGATTGTCATGAAGATCCAGTGAAGTAATACATGAGCAGCACTCAACAGCATGCTCCCTGGAGCCTAGTAAGGACTCAAGAAACACAAGCAGTTGTTAATGATATGAACACCCTCACTCAGGAGCCATCTTGGTAGCTCCCTTAGTATAAATTATAGAACAGGACCCCATCAACAGCACCATAATAAGCACCATAAGCAGGACAAGGTATCTTAAGATACAACACACCACGCCCTACTCAGTCCCCAGGGTACCAGCTCTAATGGATGCAAGAAAGGGATCAACTTTGGGTAAGTTCATCCCACCTCAAGACACACCCATCAGAACCCTCCAGCTTGATAAAACTTAATTTGTCATGATCGGCTCATAGAGAATTCACATTCCCTGGTGCCCACTCTAAAAAACCCAAAGTGGAAAGAGATGACCATGCCCACACGTGGTTGCCGCAAAGGGCGTACAGACACTGTGCCTGATGGTGTGGAGATCCATGAATGCGCCTGCACACGGCTGCGTGGAGGAGCTGTGTCTGTCTGTACACGGTAGAGGGAGGTGACTGTGCACGCACGTGGTCACCGGGGGAAAAAGACTGAGCCCGCACACGGCTGCCTGAAGACCGTGCATGTACACCGTCACGTGAGGGAGACGACTGTACCTGCACATGATCACATGGCTCCACAATGCCTCTCCTCTCTGTGCAAATTACACCACCAAAGAGACCTGTGCGAGGTTTCAGGCAGAATTTGCAACTCTACCAAGATGATTCATCTGTAAGACCTGGCTTTAGAAATGACTCCCACTTCTAAGTTTCAAAACACCTGAATTCTCCCTTTAGTAAACCAACAGGCGTGACCCAGCGGCCCCTTTCCAGATGCTCCTGGCTAAGTATGTGCCCAAATTATTGTTTCTGCTACCTGGACTGCCGTCTTCCTGCTCAAGTGGGAATGACCTCCTCAAAGCAAAGGACAAATTCCCATGAACCCAGGTCCCAGGGCCGAGTGTCCGGGACTCGCTCAGGTCACAGCTAATCCTCAACACAATATGGGAAGGGTGCTAACTAACTGCATGGACAGGCTGCAGAACAACGGGCCTCCTCTCCCTTCCCCGCTGATCCAACAGGAAAAAGTACTGTGGCCACCAAGTCATCTGAATGGAATTTCTCCGCAGCACTTAGGCGCCCCTTCAGCCTGGACTCACGAAGTGAAGCACCTGGCTCTTTCTGTGTCCCTGTCTTTACATTTCACATACTTCGGCCCTGGTAATCCCTCCTAAAGAGCTCTGTGCTGTTGTCCAGCGAGGGAGCGTGTTTGTTTTTGCAGCATGAGTTACAGCCACTTGAGGCCTTCCACATAGGAGGTCTGACCGCGTCCCCGGCCTGACCCCAGCCCTTCCACAGGAAAACAGCTCGGCTCTCAGGAACGGCCTCCCGGGACTGGGAACACATCCTGCTTTCGAGAGGCCAGGACACGTAAACTCACGTGGGAAAAATAGAACCTGTGGCATTTCCCCCTTTTCAGTACGCTTATCTCTCTCCTCTAGGAGCAAAATTTGGCAATGTTTTACAGACACTGGTTGGACTTTGTTTTTTTTTTTGAAGGACTTCAGAAAGAATGGCAAGAAATACCATTAAGGGCTGGGGATTTAGCTCAGTGGCAAAAGCGCCTGCCTGGCAAGTGCAAGGTCGTGAGTTCGGTTCCCGGTACCAGAGAAAAACAAACAAACAAAAAAGGAAATACCATTAAGCTGGTAATAATGAGACCCAGAACCCACAGGCTGCTCAGTCATATGGCCTCCTCTTTCTGGGCCTCAGTTTCCTCATCTGTAAAGGAAGAGCACTATTACATAATCCCCATCACCTTTTTCAGGGTAACAGTCAACAGCCATGCTGCCCGATATTATGCAATAAGAACATTTGTTTAATTATCATTGTAACACAAATAAACACAAGAGTTTAGGCCTTTGTTTAACTTTGAGATTCGACTCACCTTAATACTCCCAATTCCATTCCTCTTTCTGAGTCCTGCCAGCCCTTCAAATCTCAGTCCAAACTATTTATTCTCTCTTTCAATAAAGACCTGTGCCAAATATTTATTCATAAGAGGTGCCAGATGTGTTAAGTAAAAAGGACACAGTGATGAAGAGTGCAGAGTTCCTGTCCTCAGGAAACTTTCTGGTCTAGGAGGACAAAACAGCAATCACCATCGCCTACATGCCAAGCACTATGTGAAGGGCTTTTTATATCGTTCATCACAGTCCTCCACAGCATGGGGGATTCTACTATCATTCTCATCTTTCAGATGGGGGATTGAAGTTCAGAAAAATTGAAATAACTTACCCAAGACCTCAAAGCTATAGAGCGGGAGACCCGGATAGGAACCAGGTCATTCAGGAGAGGTTTGGCTTCTCAGGCTGAACGTGAAAAGGTCAAAGGACTTTGCTCCCAGGGTCCCTTGCTCTCAACCCCATCCTACTCGAACTAATACATGAGACATCATCCAGTGAAGGCTCTGAATTTATATATATATATTTTATGCCTTATCTCCCCAGCTAAATTATAAATGCCTTTGACAGCCGGGCCTTTGTCATTTATTTCTCTGCATCCTAACACTGCCTGAGGCTCAGAAAACATGTGACTAACTGAGGCCTGGCATCACCCATAAAAAGCTACAAAAAGCACAGGCTCCAATTTTCCTCATATGAGCACATACTAAGAAGTGCAGTTTGGGAAGCTCCCTATTCCCTGTTACCGCCTCCCCTCCCTCCACACCATACAGTAGTAGAAAATTCTTAGAAAAACTTTCTTCCCTTTATTTAACAAACAGAAGCCATTAACCCAGAGCATCTTCTTCATGCTCTAAGGCAGCCTATAGAAAATGCATTTTTGCAACCTGGCCCCGGATAGGATTCTTTGGTTTGAATTTTGCCTCTTTGGTATAAAAAGCATCTGTTTCTTATCCTGTGGCATGTCTGGAATCCAAACCTTCTTTCTCATTCCAAATCCAAACCAGAGAAAAGCCACCATCACCTCGCAAACAAGCCCTTGCAATCTGCTTCTCAGAGTCTTCCTGCATGAAATCACACCTCCAGTCACCATCACTGAAATCATCTTCTCTTGAGGAGCTGCCGAAGGAATTTTCACTTTCCTTTAAAAAGGTAACAATGTTCCTTCCCACTGAACATGGCAGCCTCCGTCAGTCACTGATTTTCAAACATACACCATCCCTCTCCATCCAGCACTTACCCTCTTCCACAGGATCAAATGAATGTTCTCCTTCTCAACTTTCTCCTTCGTTCCCACATAGTTATTTATATCTGGAATATCTTCCTCTCTTAATCCACTGGACTACCTGCCTTCTCATTTAAAAAGGTCACTTTCAATTTATTTTTTCCAGAAAGCTCTCTTGAAGTCCATGGCTGGAAGCTGGTGCTTCTCCCCGGTGATCCTTTGCTCACTAACGCTCGAGGATGAGCAAAGTTATTCATCTGCTAGCTAGATCGAAACAGGGGAACAAAAACCCTCCACTAAAACTACACATCCAAAAGTAAGAGGCAAGCTCTGTGAGACAAGAGCCACATTATTTTTCTTCACATACGCTGGTGTTTTGCTTTAAAAACTGATTACATTCAGAACATCTGGAAATCAGAGACCCGCCACCCATAAATGTCACCATCCTAACATAATAATAAGCAATCTGGCAGAGTTACTTCGATCTTTCTTCTTATATATCTGTTGAATGCAGTGCTGTAATCAAGGGGATGTGCATAATTTGGGATTTTGCTCTTTCAAAAACAATATCTGCAGCACAGCTAGCTGTACATTCCAGCAAAGATCATTAACTCCATTTTTAATAGCTGTTCAACATGATTCCAAGGTATTGTAACTAAACCATTTCATGACTGTTGAACAGTTGGGGCATTGCCAATGTCCTGCTATTACTTACAGCTTTTTTTTTTTTGGTTTTTTTCCGGTACCGGGAATCGAACTTACAACCTTGAGCTTGCCAGGCAGGCGCTGTGCCGCTGAGCTAAATCCCCAAACCCATTACTTACAGCTTTAAAGAAACCAGGATGGGAACTTTATGAAGATAAAGTAAGTTTTGTTCCAACCTACAAGATGCACATTTGATCTATATTTATGAATAATTCAGAAAATAGTCTCACTTCTAAACTAATACTCTCTATTCTTAAACCAAATCCTCTTTTCAAGTTCACTAGATTATTGAAAAGTTCATCTTTCCTAATTTGTTATCTAAGTATCTATTTAATAAATATCCCCATAGCAACCTTTAGTTTTTCATAAGCAACTTCCCTATATGAACCTGCTATTGTATAAATAATTTTTCTCAGCTTCCTAATACAGAAAAGCATAACAAATGTTCAGGAAAAAGGGTGAGAAGTTTGCAAAATATTAGGTAAGAAGACTTTTACTGTAGCATTTGTGCAATTTTCTCAAAGCGATAGATGCAGTCCTAAGGTATTGGGGGTGGGAAATTCTAGGTGGAAGAAATCATATTTTGAATACCTCTTAGGAGCTCACAATCCAGAACAACTGGTATAAAATGAAGATCCTTCTGTAATGAAAACAAGAGTCTCTTACTTTATTCCATAACTTTGGATTTCAGGGGTAGTGTATTTTCTAAAACTACAGCACACTTTAGTAATTAAAAATCTATATTAAATACAAATTGCCTGATACTGGTTACTACAAAGGCCAGGCATAATATAAATTCTCTGCATGGGGAAATCTTTTGTCCCTGGGTAAATGTGAATGCTCTGGGAAGGGAAGATTGACAGCCTCAGAGAATGAACCTCTTAATTTATCCAAATGGTAGGATGCAGAAGTGGGAATGTCTCAGACACTCTTCTTAGTGTGTTGTCGGTCTTGGAGCGGGGCCCTCTGGGAGAACAGGGAAAAGCATTTTCCTACATTTCCTTACCCATTGCTCCAGAGCACACCCCATGAGGCATGTTCCTTCTAAGGACAGGGGTGCGTTGTTTCTGTGTTAGCTTCACTACCAAGGTAGGCATCACACAAAGTTATCACAGGGCTATGCAAGAACATCTTTAGTCTCCAGGCCAGTCAAGAACTTGAGCAGGATCCATTGAAAAGTATGTATGTGAAGGGTGAGCACATATATACATGCTTAGAGATGTATAAATATCTTTGGAGGGATACACAAGAAGCCAGTCAGGATACTTGCTGTGGGGAGGCAGACCATGGTCAACGGAGAATTTAAATTTTCCCTGCATACATTTCCTTTTATTTGATCTTTGCAGTGCTGGAGATCAAACCCAGGACCTTGTACGTGCTAGTCAATTGCCCTTACACTAAGTTATGTCCCTAGCTGAAATTGTTCTGATGTACTACCATTCCAGAAAATAAAAATTAATTTCAGCTTGGTGTGGTGGCACATGCCTATAATCTCAGCAATCCGGGAGGCTGAAGCAAGAAGACCACAAATGTGAGCCCACCCTCGGCTACTCAGTGACTTACCAAGACCCCGTACTGTATCAAAAAGAAAAAAAAAGCGCTACAGCTATAGCTCAGTGCAAAGGCAAAGTGCAAAGGTCCCTAGTACCAAAACCAGAATTTAATTTCAAAGGTAGTTCTCTTTGAAAATTCATAGATACATGAATTTTATAAGCAATATATGCATATTCTTTTTTTCTGAAAGAATATGCAAGGCACTATCCACAGTGGTTACCTTTGGAACGAGGATTAATTTTACAATTAAAAGATGAAATGCTGACATTCTTTTGGAAATGGAAAAATGTTAATAAGTGGAAAAACAGTGTATTGAGTATATGCTGAGTCAAGGAATATAAGTGGCTTTTCATGTAAGCGGTCAGCAGTAATGCTACAATCTGTCCCGGATACACAGAGACAGACAAATCCCTGTCTCCGCATGAAGGGATACCGGGTTATTGTTGTGGAGATCTACAGTATATTCGCCTGGAACCGTGTGCTCTGTGGTAGAGCACACGCAGTGATCTCAGGAAAAAAGGCACTGACAACCTCCACAGACAGGCAGTGCTTCAGAAAGCTAGAAAATGAGAATGATCCATCAGCCTCTGCAAATTAATACTTTTCCTAAATCCAAGTGAAAGGCAATATGTCCAAGTGGTATTAAGTAGTATTTTATTCTTAAGAACATTTGTACAGCTTAAAACAATGCATCCAAAGGTTGAGGCCAAAGACCTTTTGCAAATTCAGGAGACTGATTTCCCCCCAGGAAAGTGCTTTAAGGCATTTACTGTAATTTCACTTCATCATCACACCTAATGTTTGGACAGTCAGAATTCTTAGGTGCCCAACTGCAAAGGGTGTAGCGGATTCATGTGTAATCTTCAATGGACAAATACACTTGAGTTAAGAAAAGCATATCCATCTCAAAACAAGATAAATTTTTCAAAATAAATGGACTGCTTTGTCCTTAAAAGTCAAATACTAAGAAAAACAAATCTATCTGCGCCAGGGGACTAGACTGCTTTGTAGCTAGTTAGTATCTACTGCTAATTTTGAAACAAAATGCCACATTTAATTAGCCAACCTCCGGATTCTCATCCTGCCTGTGATGGGGGAAATGGCATTAAGAAAAAGACTCCCTGAGGTTCTATTAGTTCCCTAATGAGCCCGCAAGGGACAGGGACATTGAGGGTTGGGGTCGGGACAAGGCAGGCAGTGTTGGCAGACTGCCTTCAGAGTGTAGGGTATGGGCTTCCTGGACAATGGAGTGTTCTCAACGGCACACTGACTATCAGGGTCTATCTAGACACTTCTGCAGGAAGCAAATGTACCAACACTCCCTTGCTCCCTTAAGATATGAATTATATTACAAGGGAGAAAAATGTGCCATAATATTACCTAGCCATTGTCCATGATTTCATGACCCATAACCAACAGATGGAAGGCATATTGATTTTCAAACAGCCAAAAAGGAGGAGATTCTGCAAAGTCTAGACAGCTGAACTTGACATCAACCCTTAAATATATCCTAAGCTGATTACAGTTACTAAAAAAGTGATCAGGGAGGAACAAGCTCACGTGTACCCAACACAAGTCATTTCCAACTATCTTTACTGGAGAGGGAAAAAGCAAACATCTAAGTTATATAGAAAGCTATGTCTTAAAGGGTCCCAAACAAAAAAGAAATGTGAGCTAAATAATATAATGAAGCCGATTTGGAACAGGCTGAATTTGGATTCTATCCCCAAGCTTAGTTAACATTTTTACCCACTGCCTGGACAAAGGTCTCAAAAGGATCGTACAGAATTCAAAGCCACGCAGGGGCTCTAATTGAGATGACCACATGAGCTTATGAAATCATTTAATCAACTGAAAAAGCTGGATCAAATCTAATAATCTAATTCTTGAAAATGAGAGAGCTGAGAGTTTGGGCTCTGGTCTCATTTGTTCAGGTATACAACTGGTGGAGGACTTCCGAAGCTGACTGACGAAAAGGTCAGCGGGTCAACGCACTGTGACGTAATTATCGGAAAGCTTGCCCTCTGTGCTTGACATCTCAGGCTCTGGTAAGGTAAGTCTGGGTAAGATCTAGGGCATGGTGATGTGATCAGCTTGCCTTTTGTGCTTGACTCTGCATTCAGACATTTTGGATTCTGTGTTCAGGTGTGAGGACTATATTTTAAATGGTCCTGACAGGACCACGGATGTGTCTCAGTAGTAGAGCACTTGCCTAGCATGCATGAGGCCCTAAATTCAATCCCAGTATGGCCAAAAGCAAGAGGGTCCAGGGAAACTTAAAGAGGACTCAGATATAAAGGGTTACGATGATGAGATGACCCATGCATCCATGTCACATGAGGAACAGTCCAAGAATCAATGAAATCTTGCGTTCACATGATGGTTACATGATAGAGGCATTGCCTGTGGTTCTCTGAAGTGTGTATCTGTGTGTTGGGGGGGTTACCTGGGAGGGGATGGCTGAAGTCAGGATGACACTATATGGTCATAACCCTGGATGGCCATTTCTTGAGTATGATTGCTCTGATAATGCACTCTGATTTCCCTTGATGAGGGCTTGCTTCCCTGGTTTGTGGTCCCACCCTCCAGGGACAGAAGTGCTGTCTGGGGACACAGGTGTGGATGTGACTAGGCGTGGCCAAGCAGGGCATTACACCTTCTGGTTGTAGTGGCCAGTGCCGGATGGGAGGCTGATCAAGCTGGCCTTTTTGGCTGGGGTTCTCAGAAGACAGGAAGCAAACCGAGAGCTGGTGACCCTCATGCTAATCTGAGGCGCAGCCTGCCAGATATGAGGGCCCACACAGACCCAAGGAGAGCGGAGAGACAAGGAAGAACAACTGTCCTTGAACCAGCCAGGCCTCAAGATGACCTACACTTGCACTTCTCCGAACAGGAGGCTAGGCTCCTTCCCAACCCAGGATCCAATATGCTATAGACCTAGGAAAAGAAGAACATGTGGATAGAAAATATGGAAGGAATATAGCAAAAAGGCAGACCCAAAGCATGAGAAAGTTTAGGTAGATCTTATTTGAATTTCAAAACAAACAACTGGGAGGAAAAAACTGTGAAGTCAGGCACACACTCTGTAATCCCAGCTAGTCAGAAGGCTGAGGCAGGAGAATCACAAGTTAAGGCCAGACTGGGAAATGTAGTAAGACACTGTCTCAAATAAAATTAAAAAGGACTGGGGATGTAGCTCAGTGGTAGAGCACTTGCCTAGCATATATCAAGGCCCTGCATTCAATCCCCAATACTGAGACAGACAGACAGACAGAGACAGAGACACAGACAGAGACACAGAGACAGAGACACACAGGAGGGAGACAATGTATTAGGGAAAAATGGAGTACTATCTACTGATATTAAGAAGTCACCAGACTTGTAGGCATGATATGGTACTGTGGTAATATTTCTTTAAAGAGCTACTTAGTAAAATGTTTTATGAAGGAAACAATATGAAATCTGAGATTGTCTTTAAAATAACCCAGTGGAGGCGGGAGGAAATGGATACCCATGAACTAATGCCTGTTGCATCAGGGTGGCCACATGTGACTGTCCTATTTTCCCTACCTTTGTGATATTTAAAGTTTTCCATAATAAAAAGCTTTAAAACAAGAAGGGAAACTACACTGTGTAGTTTCTCCCCTACCCTCTCCCAGCTCAGAGGGAAAAATAGGATTTATCGGGTAAGAGTGAGCACTTGAGGAATGGGGGTGTAGCTCTGTGGCAGAGTATGTGCCGTGCACGTACCAGATCCTGGGGTCCATCCGCAGCACCAAAATAAATAAATATAAATTGAGCACTTGATTGATTCATCAAAGAGAGGGTCTGGAATTATGCTAAAAAATAAGGGCATGTCATCAATCAACAAATGATAAGATATTACCACTGTCTTAGTAAGGAAGCAAAGAGAAACCAGATTACATGATAGATCACTAGAGGCAAAGAATTAGGTGCTTTGGAATGGGAGAGAAAGTCCAAAGAAGGAACAAGGCTGAGAGTTCCTCTCTCTTATAATCTGAATAACCGTAAACTGTGGATGAAACACCCAAGTGCTTGGGATAAATACTTAAATGGCATCTACTCTGCATCAGGTACCATTCTAAGCACTCTTCAAATTTTAGCTCATTTGACCCTTAACAACAACCCTGTGAGTACTGTTATCTCTGTTTTACTGACCAGGAAACTAGAGACACAGAAATCATGTTACTTGCCCCAGGGTCACAATGCTAGAAAGTGAGAGTCAGGATACAAACTTGGGAACCCCAGATCCAGAATCTTTGTTCTTTCTTCTACTATGCGATGGACTTTAAATATTCACTTCTAACAATAATGGACTATTTCTGCAGGTCCATGGCTATCAGCGAATTTTCAAGTTGCGGTCAAGTTCATGCCCAGGCCTGAAAAATGCTGCACACACACTTCCATTCATACCCATCTGCAGCTTCCAGGGTCATGCTGTGATTTTTCCCTCTTTAACATTAGCCTGGCCAATCTTTATAGTTCACATCAAACCCTGAAAAATGAGTAACAGATGAGGCAGCTGCACGGAGAGCCACCACTATCAGAGGAAAACTGTCTCAACCTGGTCATTTTTAAAGAAAAAAAAAGGCAATATCTGTGGATTTTAAGCAAACTAAATTTATTCAAATTGTTATCCCAGGGATACAGACATAAAAAGACAAATAAAATACTGTAGAACCCATGCACCTAGAGAAACAAAGAGACAACCCTTCTCAGAGAAGAGCAAGATTAGCCTCACTCTGCTTGTGGGTATTCGATAACAACCCATGATAAAAGCATCATTAGCTGTGAAAGCATTACTGGAATGTACTTGTAATTGGCATCTAACTGGAAATAATACCATGTGCAGTGGGGAAGAGTGGGTGACAGATCCGATAGAAGGGAATTCTGGATGTTAGGCTTAAACTGTTCTTTAAAAAGGACTTTCCAACATACAGCTCATACCAGAATTACATTGTCTATCTAGTCTAAGAGTTACGGCCAGCAAGCAGCAGAAAATTCGTATTTGCTTTTAATCATAGATGCCCCAGAACAAAAGTTTCCATTGCAGGCTTCACTCCAGATTAACAGCACTCGAGCAACTTTCAATTACTATACTTCTTCCTTGTCATAAAGCAGAAAGCACATGTTTGAGATTTCACTGGAAGTTGGAACAGCCGTTTCTGAAACCCTCATAAAAGGGAGGACTGATTTAGTCCTGGGATCTCGGCAGGATACCTGAAGTTCAATTTTGTCTCTGAACAAAAGCACTAAAGCAGCCCGCAGGCTTTGCATAGGATGAAGGGGAGTTGGGGGCACTTCACTGGCTGAACTAAAAAAAGCCAAATCATTAAAAAGGCCCTTAGAAACCACCACCACTGAAAGGCAGCGACAGAAAAGAAGTTCAGGCTCTCCTGCCTTCCAAGTAACAGTAAATGTGTTAAGCAGTTAAACTACTCTTTCATTGCTGAGCGTTCTATGCATACCGAGAGTGGATCCACAATGAAGGGAATGGTCAGCCCCCTCTTCTTCCATGAGTGTGTTTGATGTGAATGTTTTTTGCTTTTTGTTTTTTTTTGTCTTTCTGAGGCAGGGTCTCGCTATGCAGTTCAGGCTGGCCTTGAGCTCACTTTGTAGCACAGGCTGGTCTCGAACGCACAATGATCCTCCTGCCTCAGCCTCCCAAGGGCTGGGACTACAGGCATGTGCCACCACACCCAGCTAATGTGAATGGTTTTTAAGATACAATTCATGAACAGTAAAGGTTGAGCTGATTTAAGGGAGGTCAGCCAAGCTCTTTCATCCAACACTGTGACCCTGGATCTAATCATCAGTTCTCTTTGCTTCATTTCTCGGACTCTAAACATACTTTGAAAAGTTACAACACTTAATATTCACTGATTACAAGTTGCTGGAAGAGGAAATATGCATTCATTTTGGGTTCCTTGGAACAAAGATGCTAGGGAAATGTACCCTATTTATGAAATATAAAAGCACAGAATGATAGGTCTGTACATAAAACTTTTAATGCATTAAGACAGTTGACATTTCAAAAAGGGGAAAGTTGGGCCCTTTCCTATTATTGAAAACAGAATTACAGGGCAGTGCACAAGAAGCTATTGGAACATCCATTTGCTCATTTAAGTGCCTTCAAGATGCTCATTAAGAGCTAGGGTTGTAGCTTAGTGGTAGAGCACTTTTCTAGCAAGCATAAGACCTGGACTTGATCCTCAGTACCGAAGGAAGTAAGGAAGGAAGGAAGACAGGCAGGCAGGAGCTGGGCTGGCGATGTAGCTCAGTGACACAGTGCCTGCTTGGCAAGCGCAAAGCCCTGAGTTTGAAAAAAAACTCAGGTACCTAAAAAAAGAAGAAGAAATTAGAATAGCCAGGTGTGGTGGCGCACGCCTGTATTCCCAGCACTTGGGAGGCTGAGGCAGGAGGATCGTTGCAAGTTCGAGGCCAGCCTGGGCTACAAAGTGAGCTCAAGGCCAGCCTAACTACATTGGGAGACCGTCTCCAAAAGACAGAAAAAAAAAAAAAGAAAAGAAATTAGAATAAAACACCCACAACCTATACAGAAGATATATAATTAATGCAGTTCAGTTAAAGGTCTAATGCTAAAATCATTCATGCTAAAATCAAGCTATATAAGAGCCAAAATGCACATTTCAACACACATGATCTAGAAACTATCATGTTTTCAAGTTAATCTAAAGGTTACATGTTAAGGTCCTGAGTTTGATTCCTGATACCAAAAAAATAACAAAAACATAAAAAAATAAAAGTTACATGCCAGCTTTGTGTGACATTCTCTAATTTCTCTGCACCTCAACACTGCTCCTCTCCCCTTTGCTGGTTTCTGTCCTCAAGGAGCTTACAGTCTATCGAAAAAGACAAAGAAACTTTTCAAACATCTGTGCATAGGATTTCGAAGAACAATCTACCTAGAGGGAAAAGAGACCAGGAATGCCACGCTATACCCCATAAACATCTGGAGATATACCTGAAATTAATGAAGCTCTCAGAACATCCAGGAACTTGTAAGTCTTGTTATGAAGGTGGTTGGCTGATCAAGATGATGAGTAATCCTTCAAAATCAGATGAACTAATGAGTGAAGAAATGTATCAGAAATATGTAAAAATCTATTAAGCAGGGAAGATGGAATCCCTGATAGCAATTAGTATAAATAACTTAAAAACATAAAAAAAGGGCAAGGGTGTAGCTCAGTAGTAAAGTGTGTGTTTCTTAACATGTGCAAAGCCCTGGACTGGACCCCCAGCACCACAATAAATAAATAAAATAAAATTTAAAAGAAAGACAAGAAAGTTCCTACAGCAGGGATACCAGGAAGCTCCAAACGAAGCCAAATGGGAGAACAGAAAGACACTGCATATTCCAGAAATGCAAATCCAGTAGAGTCCTGTAGCACGGGTGATGGATGAGGCTAGTGGACTTGACCACAAAGGCTATTTAAAAAAAAACACTACTGAAGCATGGCATAATGGTCGGTACATGTCTATAATCCCAGCACTCTGGCAAGCTGAGGCAAGAGGATCTCAAGTTCAAACCCAGCCTAGCCAACTTAGTGAGATCCTGTCTCAAAATTTAAAAAGGAATGGGGATGTAGCTCAATTCCCAGTGCTGAAAATAATGTTTAAAAATTTTTGTAAAAGGGAGAGAACCGTTAAAGAATTCTTCAGCAGGAAGATGACATGATCAAGATGTGCTACTGCTGCTTTTCCTTTTTTCCACACTGGGGGACCAAACCCAAGGCCTCAAGGTATGTCAGATAAGCACTCCACCATTGAGCTACCCCCGCAACTCAGAGATGTGTTTCTGAACTTCTCATTCCACAAGGAAACAGTTGAGAGCTGTGCTGCTTAAGGTGGAGTCTGAGGACCATTGCTTGTCTGTGAGCTGTTTGTCACTGGTCCACAACAAGGTTATTTACAGAAATGGTGAGCAGACACTCAGAAATGCTTACAACAGCAGCTCAACAAAACAGCGGTAGTCAAGCTTGTGATCAATGAGCTCATCTTACTGAACAGAAGAGTGACCAAGCTTGTATGCTGTTAGCTCATGTGGGGAATCATATGTGGTGCAAGTAGCACACCAGTCATGTGGAGCTGGACGATGCATCAGTATGAGATTGACCAGAAAAAAAGGAAAAGGATCCTTAGCTAGACCATGTGAGAAGCTCAGGTCTAGAGAATCACCTCAGGGGGTCAGGATTAGAAGCAGGGATCCCTGGGAGGAAGCTGTTGGTAGGCAGTGGTCCAGAGGAAATGTGAATTCAAGCAGTGACAGTAGATATGGAAAGATGAGATCAGAATGGAGAGCTATCAAAGGGATCAAATTAACAGAACTTGGTACTTTCAGGATGTGAGGGGTAGAGGGGAATCAAGGATGGCTCTTGGGATTTAAGAACTCTTACTTACTTTGAAAATAATGGAAGATATATGATAGCAGCACTTACGAGTTTCATGAAAGTCAAGATTCACAAAAAGACTCTCAACTCACAGACTCAAAGACTCTAAACCATTTTCTCTGAGTGCCTTTGAATCAGCATAATGGCAAATTAATGAAATACAGAAAACCAAGTACCCTGATGGTTAACACCGTGTACCACTGAGAATTCAGATTGTGAATAAAGAAAACAAAACCCACACTAAGTCTACAGTCTTCCCCTGAAATGAAATCATGTGGTCAGGAGCCACATCTAGCTCAGAATGGGCCAGCTGGAGCCCCAGGACCCCCAAGCCTATTAGAAAAAAAGAAGACCCTCAAGGGACCTGTTCATCTCCTGTCTCAGCTGTACACGACACACAGCCTCCTTCTTGCAATTTGTGCAGATATTAAAACAGACCTTACCCCAAACAGAAGAGTGTTAAAAAAATGGTTGGGGGAAATAGGCTACAATTAAATCAATGACCCTAATCTCAAAACTTGCTGCTTTCCTACGTGCTCTGGTTCACACTGCACCCCACATAAAGATAAATCAACCAACAAGAGCAGTGGACAGCCACTGATAGAAGATGAGGATTAATCCAGCAAGAATATAAGACCGAGCAAACCCATCCTACAGCATTCCAAAGCTGGGAAGGGAGGCTGCACCGCGACTCCGCGGCTCCATGAGGGGTGGGGTTCTCCTGCTCCAGAGGAGGCACCATCCATTCCACGTGAAAGAGCAGCTGGGGTCAGTCAAAGACACGCCTAATGGCTTCACAAACCATAAAATGATCGCCAAGTGCATGATTTCTCTCTAGAGGGGTGCCTGACTGCCTTGAAGTTGTTACCCTTTATCACGCCTAGACCTCAATGACCAGCAGTCTTGAATTTCACTGGCAAATATAAAGAGGGAGCTCAGTAACTGTCACAAATCTCCCAGAATTTTAAGAAACAGTATTATTTTATATTTGCTTGCTTTTGTTGTTTCACTCTTCAAAGTCCTTCTCCTCAATTATAATCTCTTGCTGGGCAATGCTTTCAACTCCTTCATCATATCCCCTTGTAAAAATCCTTGGTTTGAAAAGCGAGGAAAAAAATACACCTCATAACAGTTTTGCAGTTCTGTGAAACGATACATTCCAAAGGCTCAAGCTGTGAAAAGGATTGCTAAATTGTACGATCATTTATTAACAAAAATAATAGCATTTATTGAGCACTCACCATATGCCAGGCACATGTATGTCATCTCGCTAAGTCTTTATAACAATCCTATACGGCAGGTGCTGTTATCATCTCCATTTTACAGATAAGGAACCTGTGGCACAGAGATGAGTATCTTGCACAAGACCCACAGCTAAGAACCAGCAGAGCATCATCTGAACTCGGGCAGGACTAAAGTACCTATATTTGTAGCCATTAAAATGCTTCACTACATAGAAAAGAATGAGATTTAAAAACACACTACAAAGCTGGGTGTGATGGTGCATACCTGTAATCCCAGCTACTTGGAGGCAGGAGAATCACAAGTTCAAACCCAGCCTGGCCAACTTAATGAGACCCATTTCAAAATAAAAAGGACCAGAGATGCAGCTCAGTGCAGAGGCCCTGGGTTCAATCCTCAGAACCACAACCCCCCTCTCCACACACACATCACAAGTAACATAACAAAGAAATAGTCTCTTCAGGAACATTGCTTTTATACATTAATGGACTGGTTTTTTGTTTTGGTTTGCAGTATTGGGGACTGAACCGCAGCAGGGCCTTTGAACTGAACAACATCCCCAGCCCAGTTTTTATATTTTTATTTTGAGACAGGGTCTCACTGTGTTGCTAAATTGCCCAGACTGGACCCAAACTCATTGCCCTCCTGCCCCAGTCTCTCAGAGTGCTGGGATGACAGGAATGTGCCACCACACGGGATGGACTGTTGCCTTTTGTTAGACTGGTCCTAAATCTGTAAACAGTCACCAGTGGGAGCCTGGACTTGCTGGTCCCTGTGTCTTATGAGAGGAAGGCAGAAAGCCCTCATTTTTAAAGTTTTGCCTTTTTGCCATCTTTTACTACTTTGAACGTGAATAAGAAGGTAAAATTGATCTTTTACTAGCCAGGGTATTTGGATTTGAGAAATAGGAGAAATAGAGCTCTGAGGCTAGGTTAACACCAAATCTTGTCTCATCCAAACAACCAAAGGGTACTCAGGTAAATTCTAGGCCATGCTTCTGATTTAGGCTGAACCAAAAGAACTATCCAGAACCGTCAGGGCAAGTAGCCCACACAGGGCCCCTTGGAGGATGGATTCACTTTTTCGGCCAATCAGGTAGGCCAGGATGCTGGACAGCAGTCCTGGCTACTCTTTCCACCCCAACTTCCTCTTCCTCTTCCTGTCACGAAGAAGGTTCTAGGACCAATAAAGCTGCCCAGAGAGAGGCCAGTGGTCTGCACCCTTTGATGTCAGCACACCCCGCAGCGACCAAATGTTTTCCATCAGGCATTGAGCCCAGGCACAGCCAGGTCCTGTGGCTTTAAAACCAAAATGAGTGCTCACTTCTGTGATCCAACATGGGTCTTCGAGATGGATCCTCTCGACAACTCAGTAACTCACATTCATCTAAAGGGACGGACTACATCCCCAAAGGTCCAATCTTCACCACTCTCCAACTACTCATCACATTGTCTCTCTTCAGAAATCTGAAAAGGGTCTACCAACCTACTTATTAAAACAAGCTTAACCGCTTTAACTTCAGGATTATAGGTTTCTTGACAAAAGTGCTCTTATAAATGCACCCAAAGTTGTATTATCATCTAATTACAGTGTCTATACAGCCATATAATAATGTGTGTGTTCTAGAAGAAAAAAAAAGTTTCAATGACTTTTGTATCTACTCCTAAAACAATAAGAAACAGGACAACCTTCCATAAGGAACAAAAACATAAAGATGCTAGAATCCCTTTACTTACTTTTTCACATCTCTAATGGAGGTCAGCAGAGCCAGCAAAATGCAGGCAGAACATATATGGTCATCCCCAGACTTTCTTACTATATAAAGGAGAAAATAATAAAAGAAGAAGAAAAAAAGAAAGAAATACCACACAGCATTTTCTCTCCCCACCATAATTTTTCAATTTTCTTTAGAGAAATACCAGCCAACAACTAATTAGAACCATATCCTTTGTTATCCCAATGGGAAGAAGTACACAAATGGTTTTAAAAAACACACGTTAATGAGAACTTTGAAAAAAAAAATGTGATCTGGAACTTTGGTTTCCCTTCAATGTAAAACAAAATTCCCTTCTTTAAAACTATTTTTATTGTTGGTGAAACAACATGGAGAGAATCCAGCAATAAAAAGTGTTCACCCATCCATCACCCTGAACTGGGGGTACCTCTGGCTCTGATGGTGAAATTAGCACCAAAATCTCAGACGTCTATAAACCCTGAATTCAAACAAGAGAGACAAAAACTCATTGACAAAAGAGGAATGCATTTTACATCTCTTTGTTTTCAAGAGGGAAAAAATAATTCCTTTCAAAGTGAGTACATAGCTTTTGAGATTTTCAACAGTATGTTTTCCATAAGAAAGCCAGCTGGAGTCTTTCTACCTGGTATATAGTGTCATGAATAAGAATGTTTCTGGGATCAAATCTTGAGCGCCTATTCACCCACACAGAGGGCCAGAAATCACCTGCTTGAAAAGTGGTCTGCTTGTAGAGAATACACGAACTATTGGATATGTACCTGAGCAAAGAAATAAATTTGGGGAGCTGGGGATATAGCTCTGCGGTAAATGCATGCTTAGCATGCACAAGGCCCTGGATTCCCATCCCCAGCACTGTAAGAATTGTTTTAATTAAAATAAAATTTTAAGATGCTAATACACTGTGGTTTTGGCATGTACAGCATTCTGGGCTGTGTTTTGAAATGACAGCCTGCCCTGTGTCAACCAGATGCTCATCCTGGTGGAATTTGCAGCAAGCGAGGGCCACAGAACACTGTTTTTTATGCAAAGGGTCTGTTCAGAGAAAAGAGAATCAGGCATGGCCTATGTCATATCAAATGTGCTCCTTTTTAAAGAAAAACTCCTAAGTATTTCCCAAAAAACTCAGTCTGCCCCATGCTTTTAACTCTCCAGCAATTTTATGTCCTCTTCTGTAAGAAACACAATAAATTTTACAATTCACTGTATATTTTCAAAAGCTAGAAATCATTTGCACTGCTCAATAAGGACATGATTTTGAACAGACTTTTGTCTACAATAGAAACTGACCATAATGATGAAAATATTTTTTGATAGATCACTCTGTGAACATTATTTCTCCCCAAAAGAATCATAAAAACTACCAAGGAAAACAAAGGATTCCCATATTTTCAAGCAAAAAGTACTAACCATGCATATTCATGGCTTATCAAGCATATAAATCAAACACAGGATGGGCAAGATAACCTACAAAGTGGTTAAAATGCAAAGTCTTGCCTCTGTGTGGTTAGTGAACCCATGTTTTTTCAACATTAAATTTACAAACTGTATTTGTTAAACTATATTTCATACTTTAAATCTCAATTCTGTACCTTACACTGCTTTGGGATGATTTACTCGAGACATCTGGGGTCACAGTATAAGTTTTTTGCTCTCACTAAATCTAAATCATGCTTCTCAAAAAGATTCTGTACACATAAAAGAAACACATGGCATGTGTTACCAATCCTCCCTAGGGGAACCTAAACGCCCTCAGAGTAGCCTTTCTCCTGTCCACTCATAAACTGAGATTCCCCTCCAAAAGGAAAGGGGTTGGATTCACACGTTGTATTAGCCACAAACTAATTAAGCAAAAGGGCTCCAAAACTTTTTCTGTTACCATTCATTACCAAATGTCCCGAATTTGTTTTGTTGAAACAGACGTCTTCAGCCAACACACACACACACACACACACACACACACACACACACACACACACACACAAACTAATTTCAGCAGCAAATTGGGAGGAATGAAGTTGACAGGGAAGTATGAATTTCCCCCAAATCTTTTCTCCAGTCAGTCTACACCTATGGGATCAGTTCTGCATTTAATTCGAAGTATGTCAGGACAACAGTGGCCCACCACGAAACTAAAGGATCCACAAGGACAGGGCTGTTCCTGGGCATGGGAGGATAGCTGGACAGCCAGACAATGAAAAGCTCCCTGGAGGCCACTAATTCAGCCCGGGGGCTGGGCAGGGGGCGAGAGAAAGAAAGAGCAGAAAAGAGCTTCTTTCTCGCCCAAAGCCACGGTCAGCAGCTGCCTCCCCGGGACACGGTGGCCTGACCTCGGACTCAGCCTCTAGGTCCCTAGTCACAGGAGAGGGGGCCCCAGGAAAGCAAATTTCTCTCGGAAAGAAAGGAAACTTCCTGGTTTGGGCATTATGGGTAGGGGTAGCCTCTACCCCCACCCAGTACAGGTATCCACTGGGAGCCAAGTGATTGAGGAAGGGGCCCCTTCCCGCACCTCTGCTGGGGGTGGGGTGGGGGTCACAGAGTAGGGACCCCAGAGCACAGCCACCCTTTTTCGCAAGACTCCCAATGTGTGGGGACAAGGGGCTCTCGGGGCCACAGTTTAAGTCCAGACCCGGATTGGGGGGGACGACGAAGGACGTCAAACTTCCCAGGGCGGGCGCAGCTTGGCACTGCACCCCGGAGTTTCCACAACCCGGCAGGGTCCTGGAAAGGGGGTGCGTGCGCGGGGGGAGGGCTGCCAAGATGGAGAAGGCGGACGCGGACGGCAGGGTTGGGGGCGGCGAGGTCGCAGCTCCCATGAGGGGCTCCCGAGGCCAGGGGCACGACAGGCCCGCGCCGCTCACCTTCCTGTGCTTCTCCTTGTAGGGCAGCGCCAACCACGGCATGTCCCGCACGAAGTCCTGCCACTGCCGCTGGTCCTGGTCCGAGGACACGAAGACGATCTCCAGGCGGCGCCGCGGCTCGGGCTCCGCGGCC
>NW_004955481.1:2482008-2486525 GCF_000276665.1 Chinchilla lanigera
CCCCCCGTGGCTCCCCGGCCCCCGCAGGGTCCGCCCAGGCGAGGGCGCGCCGTGTGCGCCTGGCGCAGGCCGACGGTGCGTGCGCGAAGTGAGAAACCCGACCCGAAACCCCCGCCGTGACCAGATGCCGGGGTCTGAGCGTAGGCACAAAGGTCCGCCGAGCAGGCGCTTTCCGAGGGTGCGGACCGTGCCGCGCTACACTACTGCCCCCATTTTCTCACTCCTCTCCTCTCCTAAATTCTCTCCAGACTTCCCCAAAGCTCCCACCCCGCCCCCCGAATCTTGTACCCCTTCTTGTTCCTTCCCTTCCACTCTCTCCTCACACAAAGCCTGACCTTTAGGGCACTTGGGACCCCACTGGTTTGGGCGGTGGGGGCTAGCTCTGACCTCTTTCAAAGTTCACAGGATGTAGTGTCTTCGCCACACAGTAATCGAGTTATCAGGCAAGGTCTCGGCCAGCAGTTATTGCTCTGTGTGCAGTTCTGCGCTTTCTGTTACGAGCAGGCTGGAGGACACTACCTCTTCTCCTTCTTGTACAGCTTCTGATGGGGTGATAGACACACAAGAGGGGATTCATATGTACTTGTGGGGCACTGCGTGGGGTTTCGCTGCACGGGTCATCGCAACCATTCCCCATCAGTGAATGGCTGTCTCTCGTCGCCACAAACACATGCAGCAGATGCTTGATGCATCTGTAAAGCAATGCTGACTACTTCCTTGACTTGGCTCCGTACACTACATCAAATGTATCGATAGCTGAGAAATTTTCTAAGACTTTTTTTTTTTTTTTTGACCAGCTGGCAAGATGCTCCAGATGCATAGGGATAACCTCTATTAAATAGGTGTGGTCTGCAGCGAGTCCTCCTGTGTCCCCACCACCTCTATCCGCACACTCAACAAAAGTATACCATGCCCACCTACCAAAGAAGACCTCTGTGTTGAGCCGGGAGTGGTGGCGCATGTCTGCAATCTAAGGACTCGGGAGGCTGAGGCAGGAGGATTGCCTTGAATTTGAGGCCAGCCTGGCCTGCATACTGAGTTCAAGGACAGCCTGAACTACAAAGCAAGACTCTGTCTCAACCCTCCCCAAAGACCTCTGTGTGTCTGTCAGCTGAACTACCCACAACCCAGTGACAGAAAACACACACACACACACACACACACACACACACACACACACCCTCTTAACCCAGTGCCACTGCTTTGGAAGTTATTTTTGGGCATCTACTGCCATCTAATGGAATAAATGAAAAAGAAAGCGATCTACCAGAGAGCCCAAGGTGAGTAGAGAGATGCTCGCAGGACCAAGTGGCAAACTTTTGTTATTCACCCGGGATACACAGAAGCAGGCGCACACGTGCACACACAGATCCGTTAAGCCTCAGAACATAACTGCAAACTTCAAGCTTTTGGCACAAATATAAATTTCCGTGCCCTAAAGTTGTCGACTTGTCTAGAGTAGAAGAAGAAATTGTGTAGGTTTTCAGCTCAGTGACATATTATTGCACAAACAGGTGAAAGAGCTGGAGGTGGAGGCCAAAGGTGGACCGGCAAAATGTACAAATATGTACATTTTTTTTTAGTAACTGCCTAATAATATTCACTTCATACATAGGATCATTAGATTGTGGGCTATCTTTAACTGGGCAAGAATCCTATGGCAAATTTCATGTTCATTCTTAGGAGTGTCATGTTTAAAATTCAGGCCACTGCACAGACAATATATAAAACACACAGAAGCACTACTTTTTAGTGAGAACATTTTAAGCCTATTAAGTTTTTTGGTAGCCTTTTAAATCCTTTAAATGACCGGGCGTGGTGGCGCACGCCTGTAATCCCAGCACTCAGGAGGCGGAGGCAGGAGGATCGTTGTGAGTTTGAGGCCAACCTGGGCTACAAAGTGAGTTCAAGGCCAGCCTGAACTGCGTAGCGAGACCTTGTCTCAAAAATACCAAAAAAAAAAAAAAAATCCTTTAAATGGGTTAAAATGTGTTATCGTCTCATCCAGATCACATTTGAAATACCCCTGAGTGAGTTTGGGTTAAGTGTGATTGAAAGCATGTTAGATGGACAAATTCCTACACTCTGACACTTTCAAATGAACACTAAAGAAATGTAAAAGGAACTGTCAGCATTTACATCCTATAGAAGCCAAAGAACAAATTATTTTTGTCCTGTTTTTGAAACAAGGTCTTGCTATGTAGCCCTGGCTGGCCTTAAACTTGCTATGTGTCTGAAGCTGGGCTCAGAATTCTCCTGCCTCAGTTTCCCAATTGTAGGTGTATGCCACCATGCCCAGCTAAGGACAAAGTATTTGGAGTGGACGTAAGTAAAGAAGGAATTTGGAGGACAGTAAATTTGGGGAAACAGTGAAGTCATTACTAGAGTTCTTAGCTTTGGTAGACTAGCTGCAAGTCTGATTTGAAGAGGTGGTTTGTTCAGCATTTTACTTTTATTATTTTATAGGAAAGCACTTTCTACTGGAGTGTGTCCAAACCAGCATCTGCCACCTGGGAAAGTGAGAGTTTGAACATACTGCATATGAAATATAAATAAAATTTAGAGAATTGTTGGTACAGCAGGCCTTGGTTAGAAGCCAAATTATCACAGCTGCCTTTTAAAGGGGTGTGGAAAGAGGGGATTTGCAATGGAAATAATTCCAAAATCATAATTCTAGTGGGCGTTTGTTACAAGAAGCTGCCCAAGGAGACTCATTTGGCTTCCTGTAAAGAATTAGCCAATGTCCTTTGCCTGTAGAAAGCGCTACTCTCTTTGCTTATGCAGTATAACAGACCCGCTTAAAAAGATAAGTTATGTTACACGAATTGACTGACTATTCTGCAAACTAATGTTTTAAAGTATGTATTAAGGAACCACAGGTGCACGATATTGTGAAGATTGTATACATGAGCCTTCCTTTGAGAAAGTCATTCAAGGCACACGACGTAAAACGAAACACATACAGAACACACACATATTTGTCATTCTGAAGGTCTTCCCATAGAGTAGCGCGTGTACACATACACATATTTATTGCTACATTTGAGGAATTAGGAAAAACCAGAAAAAGACTGTATTAGTAAGAATGATGGAATTATAACAGACTCATCATTTGAAATACAATCTGGTCATTGAAAATAATCAAGGAGATTTTTATATTATATATATTTTATATTATATTTTTTATACTGTTTAGTGTGGGTTTTCCAGAGAAATAGAAAATATTTATTGTAAGGAATTGACTCATGCAATTATGGAGGCTGAGAAGTCCCAAGACCTGCAGTCATCCAGCTGGAGACCCAGCATGGCCAATGGTACAGTTCTAGTCTGAGTCCAGAGGCCTGACCCATTAGTGACACTGGCCAGCACAGGGACTCCTTTATCTGCCTGTTGACTCAGAAGAAGTCCAAAATGGCCAGGCAGAAGTCTAAATGTCCAGTTCAATGAAGATCGTTGTATCTCCTAGTGGACCATTCATCCCTCTGGAACTAAGACCCCTACACTGACAGAGCACAAGCTTGTGAGAACAAGAGGCAAAACTTTTGCTAGTGAGTCACTACCCTAGTGAGTGCTGGTACTTCCATTTCACACCAGACCCACAAGCCCTGGCAAGAGGATAAACAGAATCGTATATTAGTTCCACACGTGTTGATTCAGAGCATATTCATCCTTCCGGAGAACTCTGGCCTGCAAGGTTTTACCACTTATCTCGCTATGTATGTGTCTTCAGAAGACCATTTCACTCTTCTATCAAACCACGTGCTTCAGGATGGTGGGGAACACGGTAAGATCAGTGAATTTCAGGAGCACAGGCCCTTTGCCACATTTTTGCTGTGAACAATCTATTGGTCAGAAGCAATGCTGAGTACAATACCATAACTGTGAATAAGACATTCTCTAAGTCATTCTGGTCATTCTGGCAAGAGCGCTGCATACAAAAAAGGCAAATCTATAGCCAGAATAAATGCCTACTTGAAGCTTGGCATGGTGGTGCACACCTGTAGTCATACAACTAGGGAAGCTGAGGTAGGAGGATCACCACAAGTTCAAGGCCAGCCTGGAATATGCAGTGAGTTAAAGGTCAGCCCAAGCTACGTAGCAAGACCTTGTCTCAAAAAAAAATCTATTCTGGCAAGGACAAGATTCTGCCCCTTGATGAACGCAGTTCAGTGTCATTAACTTGCCACTAGTTCACTGACTGGTCACTTCAGGGAATTGTCCCATATGGGAACTCAGCAGTACATGTCAGGTCAGCCTCCGTGAAAAATCCATGTTACTGACATGTTCTTCATCCCTGCCACCATGGCCACTGTGTACATAAGCCTGGGGGGTGCGACAGGGGTGCCTGTGAGGTAGGACGGAAAAAAGAAAAATAGAAAAAAATAAAAAGACAAGGAAATTATACTTTTAAGAATACTGTAACAGGGGCTGGGGATTTAGCTCAGCGGCAAAAGCGCCTGCCTGGCAAGCGCAAGGTCGTGAGTTCGGTTCCCGGTACCGGAGAAAAACCAAAAAAA
>NW_004955481.1:2487325-2592129 GCF_000276665.1 Chinchilla lanigera
GAGAGAGAGAGAGAGAGAGAGAGAGAGAGAGAGAGAGAAAGGGAGAGTAAGAGCGAGCCATAAATGTTCCCTATTCCAGAACATAGCACCTCTCTCTTGAGGGTCCACACTCTATTTGTTTGAATGTATACCCTTTAATATTTGTTTGAATGTATACCCTTTAATTTCTGCCCAATAAAACTCTTCCTGTGCCTCTACTGGTTAGTTCTAAAAAGTATTTTTCCCAGTGACAGCAAACCTACAAACTTATTCTACAGGAAAGGGTGGGTTAGGATCCTTATTTCATCTTTGGAGACATTCAGCTGGTGACAGCTGAATGAAGGGGCTGACTGGCATTCACAGAATGGTCATGCTATTCCCTCAATTAAATCTTCCTCTGCCGAGGTCACTCTTTGGCGAGAACTCATAGGTGTAAATATCTTTATTTTTTCACACAGAGAGAGCCACCCATAAATTCCTCCCCAGATTTCCCTGTCATCAATTTTTTATGAAGTTCATTCCAAGGCCGTGGGCATCCAGTGAAACCATTGGCTATAGCCATATGCAGTCAGACATCTGGCCAGATCTCCTTCGAAGCAAATGACCCAAACAGGTGCACTTATCAAACTTCTGCCACTGAGAGAATTTCCCACCACCACTGTCCTTCAGGAATGTCCAGAAGAGGGGGTATAGTAGAGCAGTCAGTCCCTTTTGGGAGTCCTTGTATCTCATACAGAGCCATCTGTAAACCAGAACTCGAGTCTTTTCCTGTCTGCCAGTCGGTCATAGGGAATTTCCCATGAGGCTACTGATATCCTAGGTCACATGGCCCAAGTGGCAGAGCAGCTTACATAGCAGCCTGAAACTGATGCAGGGCTTTCTCTTGTTCTGGGTCCCACTCACAACCAGCCACTTAGGCCTAGGTGTGTAGCTCAATGGTACAGCATGTGCTTAGCATGGTAGCAGACCTGGGTTCAAACTGAAGCACCAAAACAAACACAATAAAAATATGAACAACCTTGCACAAGATGGAAACTTCCTTAACCTAATAAAATTTTTAAAAAATAAACCTGCAGCAAGGAAAAAAAAACACACAATAAAACAAAACAAAAAATTAGTGGTTTCTCAAGTCACTTGATAAATATGAATTATAAATCCAAATGAAGAATATGTTGCTTCTAAATACCTGCATACCCCATAACCCAGTTAAGTTGATACATACAATTAAACACCACATACACGATATGGATTATCCCTAAAATATAACACAAGAGAAATGTACAGAATATGCAAGATAGACTTAGCCACCACTTGTAATTTTTTAAAAATTATTTTCTCTTCCCCTTCCCCATCCCATAGTCCCCTCCCCATTTGCCAAAAATCTATCTTCCTATTTTCTTTTTTTTTTTTTTTTTGTTACCAGGAATCAAACTCAGGACCTTATGCTTGCCAAGCAGGCGCTTGTGCCACTGAGCTATATCCCTGGCCTGATCTCCCTATTTTCTACTGTCTTTTCTTTAGCTCTTGTAAATTTTTTTTTTTTGATGTTAGGAGCACTAAATAAGTGCTGTGCCACTGAGCTACAACTGAATGATTTCTCACAATTTTTTAAGTGGAGAAAAACATCCACACACAATTATAATGCTTATATATGCATGAAATATATCTGGAAAGACATTTTAGAAGTATTAATAGGTTGCTAGAGGAAGGGAACTGAAAGATCAGGAATAGATGTGAGAAAATTTGGAAGATAGATTTTCATCCAAGAAGAAAATAGTTTTTGAATTTTTGAGTAAGAACTTATTCAAGAGATAGGAGAATATTCAAAGTACAACAAGAGAGCTCAGAATAAAAGACACACACACAAAGACTTACACAGAAAACAATGAAATTCTACCCAGGTGGTGGCACATGCCTGTAATCCCAGCACTTGGGAGGCTGAGGCAGAAGGACTGCAGCAAGTTCATGGCCAGCCTGGGCTACATCATGAGACCACGTGTCAACAAACAAACAAACAATTTCATTATAGCCCAAGCTGTTAGTATAAAATGAATCTTTTGATACTTGGAACAAGTTTTCCAAGTCCACTTAAAGAAACCATTGACAATACAATCATTTCGACAACATTAGAATAAAAATTGCTTCAAACAAAAAAATTAGCTCATTTAATCGGAGTTCCTTGTGAAAGATTTTACTTGTAGATTAATATTATATTGCAGCTTTCCTCTTTAAGAAATGGTCTTTCATGGTAGATTCACTGATAAGGGAAACTGCTGGACAGAGAGGTGACTGAAGCAGAATATGAAAGTGGGGTTGGATGAGGGCGGAGGCGAAGGAAGGGAAGGCAGGCCATTGTCCTTGGTTGTGGCAGAAGTGTGGTGCTTCTCTTTCTGTCACCAACTTGGAGAGCCATGGTTATCACTGGAGAGCTTAGCATCAAGGATTGAACTCAGGGCTTTACAGCAAACTATTTTTCTTGTTATCGGTCATTTTATCCCCCAGCAAAAGCAGGTGGGTCTGGCCTTTGTGTATGGGTGTGTGAGTGTTTGGATGTATGGGTGGATGGATGTGTGTGATACTGGGAACTGAACCCAGGACCTCGTGCAAGCTCGGTAAGCACTTTACTGCTGAGTATAACCCCAGCGCTCTCTTTAAAATTTTTTTTATCTTTTTAGCTTATTGGTACATGTGGCTAGTATAATGATGTTTATACTCCTTGTGGGAAGTTGGCACTTATACATAATATATCCCAATTCTTTTTTTTTCTCATCATTTATCCCTTCCCCACCTCTCTTTTTTAAAAATTTGAGGCACAGTCTTGCTAATTGCCCAGATTGGCCCTGCACTCACAATCCTCATGCTCAGTCTCCTAGGTAGCTGCAATTACAGGTGTGCACCACCGCGCCTGTAGGGTCCGGTCTCTAGTTCATTTGTCTTTGTAGGGATGGGGATGGAATCCAGAACTTCCAGAACTTCACGGGAACTAGGTAAACTCTTTACCACTGAGCCATACCCCTAGCCCTTGTCTCTAACTCTTGGTGTTTCCTCTTTTTTTAACTTTTTTGTGGTAAGTGCGAGGTGCTAGAAAAAAATGTTATGGATATTTCCATTTGCCTTTGCTAGTTTTCAGAACAAATCTGAGATTACATCTCTACTGTAGATCTAGCCAAAGTATATGACCCATTATCCAAACCTGAAGTGGGTCCTAACAACAATGCACCAGATGGTCAACTGTTTGCCGCATTTTCAATGGCTTTTGGTGAATAAATCCAAAGCAATAGCACAAGAGATAGTAAGCAAATCTGGACTGTGGGTATGGGTGAATAAATAAAACTTCCAAACAATTATGGTGTGGGGGGAAAACTGACCCCTAATAATAGGCTACCCACCAGAAACAAGCTAGAATCTAAGGACTTTGACTGAAAAGAGCACAGGCAACTGTTGCTTCCCCATGGTTATTACAGGTCAGAGTCAAAAAGAACTGAGACCTAGTAGGAGCAAAATCGTCTAACACTTCCAACTTGATGAAGGGCCCACGTCAAAGAATGCTATTTGTAAAGAAATGATACACAGCCCGAAGTCCAAATTCAGCTCTCAAATACTAAAGAATATGAGGTACAGAATGATTCCGACTCATCACTTCCAGATCCAAGTGAGAATATCAAAAGCAGACAACTGGGAATGGAAATGTTCCAGTATGAATTAAGCTTGGGCTGTAGCTTGTGTCTTCCTGGGCACAAGTTGTAAAAGCAACACATGGAGTTTAGATTTCATCCTGGCACAGAGAATTCAGAGCAGGGGAAGTGAGGGGTTTTTTTTCTTCCTTAAGTGTAGAAATTTTTTTTTTTTCAAATTCTCCTTCTTCTTCTTTTTTTTTCCCCCAAACTTGATGCTATCCCAACTGCTACTCACACAAGCGATCCCTCCTGGGACCAGACCAGAAGGCGTGCCTCCCTTTGGAAGGGCTTGAGGCACCTTCTGCCAAAGCAGGGAATTAAAAGAGGGACCATAATTGCCCCTTAAGAATTGAAGAATTCTTTAAAGCTTGAATATGTAGAGAACACAGACCAAGGCTGTTTATTCCCTGATTTTCTATTGCCTTTTTTCTTCCCCAGTACTGTGGATGGAACCTTGGGCTGCTTTACTATTGGAGCCCTCTTATTATTTTTTTCTTTTTGAGATGAGAGTTTTGCTGAGTTGCATAGGCTGGCCTTGAGCTTTCAATCCTCTTTCCTCAGCTCCAGAGTAGCTGAGATTATGGGCACGCGCCACCACACTCGGCTGATTTTCCACTTGTGTGTGTGTTCAATGTCAACGATCACAAAAACCTCTGGCTTCTCTTCATTATAAACCTGCAGTGCCGAATATGTTAGTGCTTTGACTTCTGTTCCCCGAGCATGCTTAGAAAGTGAAAACTCTTCTCCCCATCCAATTTAAGGTAGTATAAAGTTTCTTGGACTGCTACTATTGTTTAATTTACTAAACACATTCACTGCTTAGAGTATGAAGAACTCACCAGCAATGAACTTACAAAGACACTCATCCAAAAAGTGAAACAGAAGAGGCCATAAATCATCTCACTGGGTTTCTCCTGTGATTTGGAGGGGTGCCACAGTCCCCTATATGTCATGGCCGCTGCACGCTCAGTGCTTCCTCCAGAGTCTCTCCCCACGCAGGTAGCTGGACATCTGCTGTATGATCCAAATATTCATACTTTGGAATGACTGGAGGATACTTGGCCTTGATCACCTTCTGCTCCTCAGTTAAACTGTAGTCTCTACCATCTTTCCTCCTCCTCCGCCACAATTACAGAATTAAGCGAACACGTTTCTGTGCTGAAAGATGGCTCTGTGGATGGTTTGGAGAAGCCCAAGAAGGGAGGCAAGAACAATCTAGAATCTAGAGCTTGGGGGAACGGTGCACGCCTGTAATCCCAGCACTCAGGAGGCTGAGGCAGGAGAATCACAAGTTTGAGGACAGCCTGGGCAGTTTAGAGCTTAATGAGACTTTGTCTCAAAAATAAAAATAATAAAATAAAAAAGGGGCTGGGGAAGTAGCTCAGTACAAAGGCCCTGGGTTTAATTCCCCATACAGAAAAGTACTAATTGAGAAATAATGAGGGGTTTACACAACTGCAATGGCAATAAAATGTAAAAAGGAAAGGGTCAGGTTGAAAGTTGCTTAGAAGCTTCATGGATGATGCAGACACAAGGAGTCGGAGAACGCTTTTGAGTGTTTGGAGCTACCATTCACCCAGATGGGAAACAGAAGAACAGATTTGAGGGGTAAAGTTAAGCTCTAATTCAGGACCATTTGAACCCGGTAGCCCCACAACGGCTTCTGCCTGTGGGTGCACAACAGAAGCCAGAGGGGGCGCCCCCCAGCCTGCCTCTCAGTTCTGCTCCCCTCTGTGCCTGGGGGTCTGACCTGGAGGCCTGAGTTTGTTGCTGTCTAACTGCCCCTCCGTGGGGCAGGCTATTATTTGCAGTCTGAGGCCTCCTCACAGGGCAGGAGGTGGCCACCTGTGCTCCTGGGTGTTACTGCTGGACTTAGCAAGTTGAGCTGTCACTTCAGACAAAAGCAAATACTGTCGGAGGGGTCGAGGGGTCAGTGATTTTTTTCCACAACACATCGGCCCAAACCCATAGAGGACAGCCCTGCCAGCAAGCCAAATCTGCTTTCCGGGTACAGATGAAACCGGCAGTGTGCCACTTCTGTCTTCTCTGGATTTCTGCCACGCTTCCAAGGGCTCCTGGCCTGGAGATGTATTCTAGAGTCAGTTACCTTCCCATTTCAGCGGGGCTCTGAGTACAGTGACTCTACTTCCAGTAAGAATCATTGTGGACAATGATATGGATCGGTAGCCCCCAAAATGTGGTCCCTAAGCAGTAGCATCAGCTAGGAGATGCACCTTTTCCATGCCCACTCCTTGTCTTAATTAGAAATCCATGCCCAACATTCAGAGGCCATCTCTGCAGGTGCTTCTGAAGCTCATTAAAGGCCGTGCAACACCAATGCAGAACAATGGGGGCCCAGGGCTGCAATGAGCCTGCAAGTCCAAGCCCCCACTAGGCCAAGCGGCTCTCCATGACTATGAATAGGTTATGCTCATTAATGACTTTTTTTTTCAGTACTGAGAATCGAACCCCAGGCCTTCACCATGAGCTACCTTCCCAGGCCTTTCATTTTTTATTTTAAGACAGGGTCTTTCTAGGTCACCAAGTTGTCCAGGCTGGGCTCAGACTTGTAATCATCTTGCCTCAGTCTCCCAGAGTGCTGGGATTATAGGCATGTGCCACCAGGCCCAGCAATTTATACATGAACTTCACAGTGGAGACGGGAGGAGTAACCACAGTGCCTTGGAGTTGTATATAGGAAAGCGTGTCCCAAACCTGGTGGCTAACATTCATCAGCTTCTGCCCATAAACCTCCAAGACTCTATGGCTGGAGACCCTACACCTGCTGCTTCCTTTGGTCTTCTGCAGTTAGCAGTGCATTTTCCTCTTACCTGAGATACCCAAATAAATTGCTAGTCTGAGGCTAAGGATGTAGCTCAGTTATAGAATGCTTGCCTAGCATGCAGAAGGCCCCGGGTTCCAAGCTCAGAGCTGCAAAATAAAATAAAATAAAATAAATGCCAGTCTGAATCAGTACCATGGTGGGAGATCTATTTTAATACCATAAGAACTATAGCATTTTTTTTTCTGAGTTCACATTCGTACTATCTCACAGTTTTATCTTTAGGTATTGAATTTGCAAGGTGGTAAACACTTGAATGCGTTCAACCTAACATAAATTAGGCTTTTTATGGTAATAATGGTCCACATCATAGTCCCACTGGCAACAACTGGCTAAAGTGAGTTCCCGCACAGACTGCCTTCTCTCCGTGGGACCCCAGCTGCCTCCGCTTCCTAGTCACAGTTCTTGCTATTTCTGACGTTTGGCTAGCCTCACTCATTTGTTGGGCCCATCTTTCTCCTCAAAGGCTTAATTACTGAACAAAATATTTGTGTTATACATTTATATCACGCTTCCACGTTTATCTTACAAAGATACCACCATTTCCATGTCTCACCACCTTCCAGCACATTCCAGCCCGGCGTGGTGGCGCACACCTGTAATAACCAGCACTTGGGAGGCTGAGGCAGGAGGATCGTTGCGAGTTCGAGGCCAGCCTGGGCTACAAAGCAAGCTCAAGGCCAGCCTAAACTGCATAGCGAGACCCTGCCTCAAAAAGACAAGCACGTTCCAATTAAGCCGGTGTGGTGGTCCACGCCGGTGGGCTCAGACGGGAGAATTCACGAGCTCGATACCAGCCTTGACAACATAGTGAGATCCCCGCCTCAAAAAAAAAGGAGAAAAAAGTGGGAGCTCGCCAATGATTGGGGGGCAAAAGAAAGGGTAAACCACGTCCACCCCTTGCCGGTTCCCTAGCTAACTTCAGCCTAGCGGACTCGCTACACTTCTCGCCCGCCTCTCAACAGCACCGAAGTGTTTCTGCCGAGCCCGCCCAGCGAGAGCTCGCGCACGGTTTCCTGGGAAATGTAGTTGGATGTTCGAGTTGGAACTATAAATCCCGGCAAGCACCGCGCTGCAGCCTCAAAATGAGCGCGGTTTCGGGTGAATCTGAATCTTGTTTGTTTGTGGGGAACTTGAGAATGCTTCATAAGCCTAATTCAGCCTTCAAAAGAGGCTCGGAAACATGATAACTCTTTCACCGGGGAGCATAAACCGACTTGTGCTTCCACAACTTCCTCGTTGTGGCGAATCTGCCGTTGCAACACGGTAGCTGCCTCTCAGAGCCCACGACGGGAAGCTTGTGGAATCTGCTGCGGGCAGAACGGCGCCAGGGCTTCTTGGGCAGTCATGGCGGCGGCTTCCCCCAGTACCAGTGGCTCCGCGCCCGAGGCGGCGAGTTCCACAGAAGCCCACCTGCAGTACAGCCTTCTTCTGCAATACCTGGTGGGCGATAAGCGCCAGCCCCGGCTCCTGGAGCCTGGGAGCTTGGGCGGGATACCGAGTCCGGCCAAGAGTGAGGAACAGAAGATGATTGAGAGGGCGATGGAGAGCTGCGCCTTCAAGGCGGCGCTTGCCTGCGTGGGAGGTGAGGCGAGGCTTTGGGGTCCTTGGGGAGGCTGAGCACTTGGAGAGCCTTGGGGTCCTCTGCCGGGAAGACCGCGCGCCCGGGAGGCGAGGGATCTGTAGGCTTCGACCTTGGCTGCGCCCGCGCAGTGAGGTCGGCGACGCCTCTCCTGTCCCCGAGGTTAGCATTGGATCAGAGAATCAGTGCTGCGGTCTGCCAGTACGTAAGGTGGTGGATTTGGTTCATTGATTTGTTGAGCCACTTACTCATTCAGCAAGCTGTTACTCACAGCTGGGTGCCCGGAGGTGGGAACTCGGGCCGGCCGGGAACCTACGAGACCCTCGTTCTCCCGAGCACGGCAGTTCGCTGTATGGGAGAGGAGCGCTGAATACGAGCCTTGCGGGAGTGCTGCAGACCTGGGGACTGCAGATGCAAAGGCCTGTGGGGCAGGAACTGCTTTGAGGCTTGGGGGGACCAATGTGACTAGACTGTAGCGTGCAAGCGGAGGTGGCTTTGCCTGAAATGACAACGTAACCTTTTGAGGATTTAAGAGCTTACGGCATACCTTCAAGAAGTGGACCGCATGTGTACATGAGTTCCAATTTCATTGAGAATGAAAGACGTTTAAGAAATGACTGTAACAGCGAGGCGTGGTGGTGCACCCCTGTAACCCCAGCACTCGGGAGGCTGAGGCAGGAGGATTGTTGTGAGTTCGAGACCAGCCTGGGCGATAAAGTAAGCTCAAGCCGGGCGTGGTGGCGCACACCTGTAATTGCAGCACTCGGGAGGCTGAGGCAGGAGGATCACTGAAAGTTCCAGGCCAGCGTGGGCTACAAAGTGAGCTCAAGGCCAGCCTGAACTACGTAGGGAGACCCTGTCTCAAAAAGACAAAACAAAAATAAAGTGAGTTCAAGGCCAGCCTGAACTGCATAGCGAGACCCTTTCTCAAAAAGACAGAAAAGAAAAAAGACTGTAAGGAAAGTGCAAATGTTAAAAAGTAACATACTAGAGTGAGGGGAAAGAAGGCGCCATAAGCAGGAAAGTCAGGGATGAGCGGTGTCCACGATTTCATGGAATTATCCTTGCCCTTGAGGTATGAGAAGACCTGCATTTTCTCCCGTTTCCAGCAGGAGAAGGAGGGGCTCTTGTCTGTTTCATCAATATTCCCACAGCCTGGGATGTGACAGTTGCTTAGTAACAGCTTGCTGAATGAGTAAGTGAGCAGATGGACAAAGTCGATCATTTTGTAAGCTGCCATATGGATGTCACCATTCAGCACCTCGGGAAGGTTGTATGTGGACAGCGGTGTGGGATTTGCCATTTGGTAGCCGTGTTTTTTGTTTGTTGGTTGTTTTTGCAGTACTGGGGATTGAACCCAGGGTGTTTGTACTGAGCTACATTCCTCACCGTGCCCCCCCCCTTTTTTTTTTTTGCGGTACTGGGAATCAAACTCATGACCTTGCACTTGCCAGGCAGGCGCTTATGCCACTGAGCTATAGCCCCAGCCCTACATTCCTCACCTTTGAAAAAAAAAGATGGTCTCATAAGTAGCCCAGTTGGATTTAAACTTGCAATGCTTTTGCCTCAGCCTCCCAGAGTACTGAGATTATAGGATTACTGTGAAGAATAAATGAGGCGGTGACTATAAACTATCCCAGTACCTCACACATGAGTAAGCAAGGGACTTATGAATGACACCATGACCAAGGGAGTGATTTACAAAGTTGGTAACTGAATTTGAGGGGGTTGGTTTCCATATAAAGTGTAGAGAGAACATAGGTTGCAGGCTGAATCATGAGGAATGTTATGAACGGAAGGAAAAATCCTAGAAGAGGCAGAGAAGATAGACGCCTCCTTTTTTGAGACAGGGTCTCACTATGTAGTTGGTGCTAGCCTTTGACTCTCAGCGATCCTCCTGCTTCAGCCTCCCAAGTGCTGCAATTACAGGAGTGCGCCACCAAGCCGGGCCCAAATTTTGTAATGAGGCAAATAAGAGCATTAGAGTGGCGAGAGGGGTGACCTCCACACTTGGGGCCACCCAAAAGATTGACTTCAGGTACGATCCCAACACAGTAATCCAGAAAACATGCTGAAGAAATGTTCATCTCTGTTTGCTTTTAGGATTTGTTTTGGGAGGTGCATTTGGGGTGTTCACTGCCGGTATTGATACCAACGTAGGCTTTGACCCTAAGGATCCTTACCGTACGCCGACTGCAAAAGAAGTCCTTAAAGACATGGGGCAGAGAGGAATGTCCTATGCCAAAAATTTTGCCATTGTGGGTGCCATGTTTTCCTGTACTGAGTGCTTGGTAGAATCTGTAAGTGTCTCTCTGCTTTCTAAGAAATCCTTGTCTGCCACCATCTCACTTTTAAAGATAATGCCCTTAATGTTGTTACTAGAATGCAGATCAGAAACATCAAGACACAGTCCAGAGGGTACTTCCATAAAACAGTTTGTGCTGTAGACATTTTGTGTGTTTATGATATGGGATTTTTTTTTTTTTTTTTTTTGGCTTTTATTGGTGAGGAGTTAAATTTTTTTTTGGTGCTGCAATTTGAACCCAGAACTTCACAGAGGCTAGCCAACTGCTGTTCCATTGAGGTACATCCCCTAGTCCAGTTAACAATTCTATTTTTATTTTTGTATGTATGCATTTATTTTTGAGGTGGGATTTTGCTATATTGTTGCCTAAACTGGTCTTGAACTCCTGGGCTCAAATGATCCTCCTGCCTTAGCCTCCCGAGGAGCTGGGACTACAGACATGTACCACTATGCCCAGCTTTCAGTTAATAATTTTAAAAGTAAGATTTATTGGAGAATTTGGGATGAAATTTTGATTACTTCTCGAATACTGTACTGTAGAAGTACTTGGTTTCTGCACTCTGGTGCCACCTGCAGGAAGCATCTGTGCACATATTCAAATTCTGGAAACTAGGATACTTTTGAAGATTGGGTTTCCTTTGGGAGAGTCTGAATTAGCCAATTGGAAGCCCTGTGTTTTTTTCCTTTGTTGTCTGGTCTGGCTTGCTGTGACTCTAAGCTACATTTCCCCACCCACAGTACCGGGGAAAGTCAGATTGGAAGAACAGCGTCATTAGTGGCTGCATCACTGGAGGAGCCATTGGTTTCAGAGGTTAGTAAACAGCTCGAATGATTTTCTTTTGTGGTCTTGGCCAATGTGCTGATGTTGAGATTTCCAAACATATGAGTGTTCCAAGGACATTTGATATTCTTTTCTCCTAACAAATAAATCCTGATCACTTTTGTGTGAACTGTTTTGGAAACTTGCTTGTATCTGCATCGTGGTTCTCATCTTTGGTGCTGTTGCCATTCTGGATCAGATAAATCTTTACTGGGGTCGGGGAGTCATTCCCGTGCATTGTTGGGTTTGAATTGATGTCTAGCCAAACGCTAATAGCACCCCTTCAGTCGTCAAAAGCCCCTGGTGGGCGGGGCGAATCAACCCCACCTAGGAACCACTGACCTAGATTTATCTTAGAAAAAAGAACTACCCCCATACTGAGTGTATAGCACAACTTTCACCATGAGTAAGTTGGAATGTGTTGGTATACAGGATAGTACAGAGGCATAGCTGGCTCCACTCAACCTGGAGTGGCCGGTTTGTCTACACACAGGATGTGCTAAACTTGCTGCTCCATGCATTTCACATATTTAGGGTTTTTTTCTTTTATCTTCCTTTCTGTCTTCCTTGGTAGTGAGATTGAACCTGGGGCCTTTGCATGGAGCTACATTCCCAACCCATTTTTTGTTTTGAAATAGGGTCTAAGTTTCCCAGGCTGGGCTTGAACTTGTGATCACTTTGCATCAACTTCCCAGAGTGTTGGGATTACAGGAATTTTTTCTTAATTTTACACAGTTGTCAGGTGTTTTGTTTTGCTTTGTTTTCTGGTGCTGGGGATTGAACCCAGTGCCTTGTGAATGCCAAGCATGCACTCTACCACTAAGCTACATCACCAGCTCTAGTTAGCAGTTTTAATTTTATATATAAATTATGATGTTAATATCTTTGTGCAGTGGGAGATTCTTAGAATCAACCCATTGAGAGCTAAGTATAGAAGCTGAGCACAGTGGTACATTCTGTAATTCCAGCTACTTAGGAGGCTGAGACAGGAGGATCAGAATTCAAGCACAACTTGGCCAACCTAGTGAGACCCTGTCTCAAAATTAAAAAAAAAAAAAAGAGGAGAAAAGAAAGGGCTGGGGGTATGGGTTGATGGTAGTGTTTGCCTAGCATGTGTTGGGCCCTGGGTTCAATCCCCAGTACAACTGAAAAAAGAAAAAGCTAAGAAGCTAGGTACAAACATCTTAGAAATGCTAGGTTATCTGATCCCCATCCCATCTCCCTGTTGGTATAGTCAAGAATAGACTTCAGGGAGTTGCCTTTTCTACAAGCAGAATAGACATTCCTGGGTCTCTTTCCATCCAGTAGCACCCTGACTTACCCAGGGCAAAAAGCCTCTTATCTTCTCAGAGTCAGGATGATTTAGTGTCATTAAAGCCCAATTTTGCTCCTCAGATGGCTATGTGTGATTTATAGAGTGGCTTTTCTTTTGGTCTTCTCAGTGCTCATTTTTTTCAGGGTCTCTGTGAGAAACTCAGCTCCGTCCAGGACTGCTTTGATCACCTTGCCAGGAATTTATTCCATAAACAGATCGGGGTAAAAGGCCATATGCTTTTATTTGATTCCAGGGGCTGGTGCTCTTCGCCAGTTTCCTGCCTGTGAGGAGCCATTTCCATAAGACTGGGAGTAGTAATTCTTTGGAATGAGAAAAGTTAAGTGAATTGAGCAGTTAGATAAAGCATACTGGCTTAGATATATAAATTGTGTCACTGAAGTGTCACAAAGCCATCACTGGTTGAATGACCAAGAATGCTTAAGCTGGTTTTATTGTATCTGTGGGTGTACAGTGCACTCTCAAGTTAGGACTGGCTTCACATGTGAACATATGAACAACTTGGGTTAAGACAGGAATTTTAACAGTTTAATTTACCACCAAGGTCTTGAGTTACAAGCCGAATGCCGGCCACTTGTGCAGTTGTAAACAAAGACTTGCGATGCCGGGAAAGTGTATGTAAGCATATCTAAGTGTCAGTCTGGGGCCAGATTCTTGATGTTCTTGTGGAAGGGGATTCTTCTTCCAAATAACCCAAAGATGTCAACTTGAATGGTGAGTACAGTATGAAATTGTTGTTTCTGGTAAACTGGACACATTTTATAACTTTTTGGTGACTACACTAGGAAAATTACTGGTGTTTCTGGTAAATTATGCACATTATACAATCTTTTTTATTGCGAAATGGTTAGTTAAGGGGTGCTTTGGGTGGTTTGGAATGTATTATGGGTATTTCCATGATTTATGAGAAGAAGTCTTGACTTACAATCAATTTGAGTTACAACCATTCCTCGTGAACTAACTGCATTCATAAGTCAAGGGTCCACTGTACAAACCTTTTGTAAATGCAGCCTGACCCCACTATCTGTCAGGTAATGTTAGGTAAGGTAATGTTACTTCTCTTTGCATTACAGCTGGCTTAAAGGCTGGGGCCATTGGTTGTGGAGGTTTTGCTGCTTTCTCTGCTGCAATCGATTATTACCTCCGGTGAAAGAGATTGCCTGTGGAGGAGGGGATGCCAGCCCAGGATCAGAGCTCTTCTTCAAGGATAGTTTCTTTACCACTTGGCACTTGCTTGAGGGGCAGAAGACATTTGTTTTCCCTCACGGAGCTGGTGTTTGAGGGAATTGCCTGGCTGCTGCTTTCTGCTTCCAGCCTTTAGAGCAGCCATGTTCTACTGCTGTGGGCTTCCTCCAAGCCTTCAGGGATGTTCTGTGCCAGACTGTCTCCGTAGAGCAGATCAGGAGACTAGCTACTGACTGTTAGGAATTAAGTTCCACAGACGCTGAGTCCTGACTGCCTCCAGCCTTCTGGGTTGTTTGCTGCCGTGGGCAGGAAGGTGGCAGCGTGTTTACACCAGCCCGGGAAGCTCCTTTGCCTTGGAACTTCATGCGAACGTCTACTGTGCCTACCAGGGCAGGGCAGAGTAAACTTATGCCATCCAATCGATTATGTCTTTTTTTTTTAGTAGTCATCCTTATTAAAATATATTTATATTACAGTTTAAAAAGTTGGTTTGTATTTATTTCCAAACTCTATATTTCCCAAAAGTGGTGCCTGGTGGCTCACAGCACGACACAGTCCAGTGAGAAAGAATGAGAACTTCCTGAGAAGGCTAGAAATGCTAGATTCTCAGGGTTTGTAGAACATTGTCATCATCACCAAATCATTACGTCAGCCAGGCCTTGCTCGCCAGAAGCCCATCCTGGCTGCTTTCTAGGATACACTGAAATCCCCACCGGGCTCTTCTAAGGAACCTGCAGCGCTTGCTCATAAGCTTGCAGTTTGCTGGACCACACACTGGTTTCCTGCCCAGGCTCACTCGGACACGAGTGAAGGGTCCTACTGTGGTCATCCAGAAGCTGCTGGCTAAGATCAGACATTGTGGAAGGGCTGTTTACCACCACCCTTGTTCTCCACGTGTAGTGTTTTAAAAATTTTGTGTTTTTGACTTGACCTGTGGTCTTGTACTGAAAATAACAGCTGAGCTCCATTGTGTGTCATAGGCAAAAAACAAAACAAACAGTATCTTTTATTGTTGGGCTCTGCTACTGTGCTGTGCAGCTTTTACTCTGGTGCTGACACCTTGGGACTTCCTTCTTTGTGGGCATCAGACAGTAGGCTTGGGGGTGGCCACGTTATCCCGGCTCCCTTCAGTCAGCGGTACTGTTTTCTAGTGTACAGTAATTTCCACTTTTTTGCTTTTTTCTCATCTTTTTTGTCTTCTGACTCACCCATCCTTAACCACAATTTAGAACTGTGTGTATATATTTGTGTGTGAGTGATGTCAAATCAGGCTGGTAACACCTTCTGGCAGCGCCTGCTGTTTCCCTGGCATGAGAGTGAGCTAGCACACGGGACCCATATCCTTCTATGGTAAATTCTACATGATTCCTGTCCCATGCTCATAAGCATGAATGTTCAGCATTGCCAGGCCAGTCAGAGCACTCCGCAGAGCACAGAGAACAAATGTAGGAATGTCTCCTGTGCTGTCTCTAAATACTTCACACCTGAGACGACTTTAAAGGAAGGGTAGTGAGACATTCCTCTCTAGCTAGGCTTGTACATGGGCTGGAGTACAAGAAACAGTGCCTGAACAATTGCTTGGCAAAAGATGAGCCTAGAAGCCAGTCAGTAGCCATCAGTTCAATAAGCGATCTCTTGTCCATTCTGACTATTCAATCGGGAGAGATGAATAGCTTCCTGTTTTAGATGACCAGGGAGCCAGTATGAGCTCATAAACCAAACAGCAATTTTCAGAGACATCTGTTCCTGATTGCCAGAATAAATAGTGTCCACTGGCTTAGGCTGGTGGCAGCCCATGTTAACCCCACTGGCAATCCCAAAAGGAAGGTGGGTCCTCTGGGGGATGCAGCTTTCTTCCCTGACAAGCAGGCAGAGCAGACGGCTACCCAGAGACATGCCACTTCCAAGGAAAATGTAGAGAAAAGGTGACAGAAAATCAATGGACAGCTTCTTGCCAACTCTCCAAGGAACGTCGATGGCTAGGTCTGTGGTGAGATACTTGAAGAAAACTGTAGCAGCAAATGCAGGTGGTGAGACCAGTAGCCTGGCTGGCAGCTGACTTGGAGACCTCTGGAAAGAGCAGGGAGAGGGCTTGGGCTCACTTTGGCCCAGAGTCCCAAAGGCCAAAGGGAACACTCGGAACAGTTAGCTAGGTAAGTTCTTGGAAACACATGTGGATACAGCTGGGAGAATTAAATATTTACATTGGTGGTCTTTCCTGGACTGCTGAGATTACAAACACCCACACCACAGGCCTGAGTTTTGTGCAAATGTTGGGGCTTTGCATTTTTTTTATTAACATTTTCCTCTCACATGGTTTACACCAATTTATAATAATCTACATAAGTTGAAACAGAACAGAGACAAAAAAAATATATCCTTACCAACTTATTAAAGTCAAATATTAATGAAGGGTCCCATCCTACCTCTATCGGCAAAAACTGGCAGCCCTCAGCCATTGCCTAGCAAGGACAGGCATGCCTGGGGTTCCTGTAGCCTGTCTCCTGGCATCTGCTTGGCACAGGCTGCCCTGCTGGGCACAGTGATGGGGGATCTGAGCTGTACAGTCCCTGTCTTTCAGGAGAACCCACCAGGTATTTCCTTGGTGCAGCTTAGTCCAGGTCTGGCACCCAACCCTCCCACTTGGGGTGGAATTTATAAATATGAGCCTTCTGCATCTCTCAGCCCTTCCAGCCTTCCTCTTATATTGCATAAGCAAGCGCGGGGCTGCAATAGCTACCTAATGCTCAGAAGCAAACACTCCTCATTTGGGGAGGCAGGAGGCACCCATTTGGAGCTATATTTCATTGTAGTTGGGCCTCTAATTTGCTACTCAATCCTTTGGAAGAAAGAACCTTCTGTGCCATCATCAACACCTGGGTGTCAAGCAGAGACTTTAGGAATGGTCAGACGCTGGGATCTTAACACTCCACGGCATTCTTCACCAGGAAATGGGGCTCCGTCCTCAGCTGCTACCGGGGAGCTGGGTGGTGAGCATTTCTTTATCTCAAGCATTACTTTGCTCCAGCATATAGAGTATACCATTTCTGCTGAAGGCAACAGGTATAAAAAGGATCAGAAGGCCTCTTGCCAAGCAAACATCACAGCTTTAGGGCCAGCAAGTCCTTCTTTAGACTTACGCCCTGAGCACAAGCAGTGGGAGCTGTTCTCCCCGTCCTGAGGCCCTGGAATTGACACACTCTGTCACACAGAAGAGCCAGGGCACTGTGCTATGGCTCTCGTCCCTGGGTATGTCTGTCCTCTCAAGCTCATAGCCATGGTCGGACAACTGCTGCTCAGAAGGGAAATGGTGCTTTGGGAATCAATCTTGCTCCTTTCCAGTACTGAACAGTGGGTCTCA
Source organism: Chinchilla lanigera (assembly GCF_000276665.1). Taxonomy (NCBI): domain Eukaryota; kingdom Metazoa; phylum Chordata; class Mammalia; order Rodentia; family Chinchillidae; genus Chinchilla; species Chinchilla lanigera. Next base: position 2,504,410 of record NW_004955481.1, read on the forward strand.
GGGCTGGGATTGGCACCCGCTGATCCCCTGCCTGCAGCAGTGTCAACAATAAAGGCCCAGCAAAAGCCAGCCCCAAAAGAGGCCGGTGGGTGCCTGCGATTCCTCATCTTCCCTCAACTTGGGCACTTTTGAGTTCACCCATGAGGCGGCGCGTGGGTCGGGGGCAGCGCCACGTCAGTTGGTAGACTATGCCTTCCTTTCCCGGGCCCTGGAGCACACGTGGCAGTGGGGGCTGCCCCGCGGCAGTGCTTGGCTGTGGAGAGAGTGAAAAATCTAAGGCAAAGTACCACGAGGTATGTGAGGTGCCAGGCAGCCTCCAGGGCAGAGCCTGCTTGCTTCTGACACCTACTTTAGCCACAGTAGTCACCCTCCAGGAAGCCCGGCTGCACGAGGAAAGCCCCTGCAACTCCTGCTGAGAGCTGCTCCCCCATGACTCAGGCCGCCCCGCCGCGTGCTACGGCTGACCGCCCCCTTCCCCAGATGCCTTTCTGACCCTCTGGCTCTCTTGATAGCAGGTCACTTGTGGGTCTTCACACTCAAAGGAAACAGAACACCCGGGGGAAAGGAACTGAAAACTCAGCAGTAGAAGAAACAGTCAAAAATGCCTCACTGGTAGGCAGGAGACAGAACAGACAAACCCCAGAAATGGAGATTCTCAAGTGGAAAATTCCAGAAATCAGCTCTCCAGCTCTGTGCTAAGCTGAGGATTAGTGTGAGTCTGTCTCCTGGTCCAACGTTTGCACAAGCAGCAAGGCAAAGCAGGTGTGCTTCCACAGGGACAGGGCGGGGCGAGGCCACCACCGCCGCTGCCACCTGGGCCTCTGCAGAACTTCCTAGGTGATGGAGCGAAAGCCGCGGCTGCACATGCATGTGGCAGGCTGGGAGGCAGGAAAGGGTGGAGGACACTGAGGGGAGGCTGCAATCTGGGCCAAGGGGGGAAAAGTCGGCAGCAGTTACATAGCGCCAAATAAAAGCCCTTGGACTGGACTCAGGAAGAAAGAAAGCTTTGGGGGAAATGAAAGAACAAAGCAGGCCGTCTGTGTGCCCACACCAGGTTGGTCACTACCTTTTCTGCATGACAAACATACATAAAACAATTCCCGAATAGCACGGAGCATCAGACACAACTAGAGGAACAGAGGGCAGGAGCCAGGGTGTGGTGGCGAGGCTGGGGGCTGGTCAGCTGGCTTTGTACAAGGTGGCACAAAAGATGCACAGATTCCAGTTTTTGGAAGTTGGCTTCCCTTGGAGTCTGGAGTGCTGGGCTGGGGAATTTCTGTTGCAGTCTTTCAAGTCTGTTTTGGGCCTGGCTGGAGGGGCTGGCTCTGACCACCCCCCACAGCCGCCCCAGGCCTAGGGCTACACGTCGGTGGAGAAATACAGTGTGTTCCGCTTCAGTTCTGCGAAGGAGATGGGGGGGTGCTGCAGGTAGTAGAGGAGGACCTGGACCTGTGGGAAGACAGGATAGACTGAGGTTGAGATCCTTGTCCTCCTGGTTCTCTTCATCTGACCTGCTGAGACTTTGTGTGACCCCTGTAGGCTCCCCAGGTGGGCTCTGGCCATACCTTTCTGGGAAGCCCAGGTGTTAGCCCACTGCAGCACTAGAGGGCGCTACAGGACAGCGTGGAGGCGCTAGGCCACTCCCTGTACCCCAGTCATAAAGGGGCTGAGGTTGGTTTTGGCTTGGCGGTCCTGTTTTGTCCCTGGAAGCAACCCCAGAGCTTTCATGCATGAGGATAAGGTCCCCAGACGTTTCCTACACCCTGGGGCTTGCTTTCTGAGAATAAGGCCCTCCCAGGAAAGCAGTTAGCACCTGGGACAGTCATTCTCTGGGCCCTCACATTTCTCTTCCACCCGGGAGGGGCAGGATGGTCCGTAGCCCTGCCCTCCTGGTGGCATCCTACAGAGCTCAGCTGCTCAGGAGGGCAGAGGTGTGGGGACTCTGAGTTCTCTGTACTCTTCTGCCAGCCACAGGCCTGGGCAGTGCTTGCAGTACCTGTGCCATGACATCGTGGGACCAGATGTCTGCAGCTGACGTGAGATGTGCTTTGCTCTCCACTTCCGAGGGTCTCAGTAACGTGGGGCCAAACACAGTGGCCAGGTTGTGAAGTGACATTTTGTTGATGGGTTCCTTCTCAGCAACCCTGAAAGGGAAGGTAGTGAGAACAAAAGTCATTCCTCAGCAGCCATTCAGAGCTCTGGGACCCTTGGTCTTAGCTGCAGGAACTCCCGGAGGGTGGTCACCTGGCCTCCCTCTCCCAAGGGTAGAGTCCTGCTGGTGAGAAGGAGGCTGAGCCAAGGGCCCAAGGCCCCAGCTATATCCCAGGATATTCCTGTAACAGATTCCCAGCTTGCAGGCTGCCTGCTGAAGGAATGGTAAACTGCCAGTTCAGAAGGACAACCATCAGTTCGAACTTGCTTGCCTTAGAGATCAAACCGTTACTGTTTGGAGAACTTTCCCGGTAGTAACACACACTTGTTAAGGTCCTCTGAGGTAAGTACTATGAGTACTATTAGTCATCCCCACTGGAGAGATGAAGAAACCAAAGTGCAGGGAAGTCAAGTGATTTGCCTACCGTCACACAGCAAGTGCTGTGTAGAGCTGGGGTGTGAAGCTGGCAGTCTGCCCAGGAACTCAGATTCTGAACCCTTTATGCCTGGGTGTGCTGCTGGCAGGTGAAGCCTAGTAGGAAGCACTCCTGCCTTGGGTACTTGCTTCTTCCTGTCTGCCAAGCCATGAAATGTTTCTCCTGTGCCATGCTCATCTGCCAACCCACTCTGCCCTGGAGCCAGCCAACGATGGACTGAAACCTCTACAAACAGCTAAAATAAACCTTTCCTCCTTTAATTTGTGGGTGTTGGACAGTTTGTCCCAGCAACGAGAAAGTAACTATGACACTCATGATCCAGCTGTCCAGCTGCGGGGAGTGGCTGGAGGAGAGTCAAGAGTGGACAGGGCAAGAGGGCCTGGAGCCTGGCAGCAGCTGCTCCCTGGATCTGCAGTTCTGCCTGTTGAGCTGTGGCAGGAACAGTTTCAACCCTAGGCGGAGCCCAGGGCTGCCCTCCCTGCTGCTCCAGAAGGGCCTGCTCGTGGGACCCCAGAGCTGCTTCCCTTTGGATTTTCCCTGCTCCTTGCATAACAGGCCAGATCTCTCTTATGTGCCTCGGGTGATAACAGCAGTTGCCATCTGTGGCTGGTATCCAGGCAGGCTCGGTATCACCAATCACATGCAGAAGCTAGGGCCTCCCCAGGAAACGTTTTTGGGGCTAAGACACACCCACCCTGGGCAGTGCCTCTCACCCCGCTCCCCACCACACCATCAGTCCCGCCCTGTGGGCAAGAGCCATGGATGCGCCTGCTGACTGTTTTGGAAACAGGCAAACACTGCGATGCCAACAGGCAGCTGCGCTGCGGGCCAGCCCCCCTGCAATACACACAGACACACACATGCACACGGCTCCAGTCCGGGGCCCAGATGTGGGGACAGACTGTGCCTAGTTCCCAGGGTGGAAAACCTAATGAATTTTCCTTTCCCACTCCTCCTCTGCCTCCTCCCCACGACGCTCGCCAAACTATTTGGGAATTGGTTGGGGCTCTGGTCCTGGCCAAACCAGAAGGAAAATGTCTCATAATGGGAAAAACAAGACACCAGCCCCAGACACATCCAGGTCTCCATTGGTCTTCCCAAGCCTGGCCTGGCTAAACTAGCAGGAGCCCGGACTCAAGGGTGGAGCTAAACTCGAGGGTGCTGGAGCACACAGCAGCCCTCTCGGGGCTCTCTGCTCCTGGGTGGCAAGTGGGTTTAAGGGACACCAGCCCCATTCATGTCTGGAATTAGTCTTGGGCTCAAAAGTGAGTGAAGAAGACACCTTTTAGTTCTAAACCATGGGCAAGTGACACTTTGAGCAGCTCTTGGTTCTTGACTGTGGAAGGAGTTAGGGGAGGACAAGCAGGGTCTTTGTTTAGGAGCTGGAAGATGTGGCTCTAAGGATAGATCCATAACCCAAATCCCTGCTGGGTTTGGGGACTTTGTTTCCCTATTTAAGAGGTACTGGCTGAGCTCCTGACTGACCCACAAAAACAAATGTATTTTATGTTGTAACCCAGTACGTACCTCTACACATAACCTGATTCTGCCCATTCTATTTCACTTAAATCATTATAAAATTGATCAAGTGAACTACGGACAGGTTGGAGCCCAATAACCATAAAGTTTATCTATGGCCCTTGCTCTAGCCCACCCTGCCATTCTGGAGATTTCATGGCCACTACTTGAGGCTGGGATCAGGATCCACATATTTCCCAAAACAGAAGAATGTGAATATAAGAAATTGAAAAGCAAACTGGGCATGGTGGCACGGGCCTATAATCCTAGTCCTCTGGGACGGCGAGGCGGGAGGATCACAAGTTCAGACCCAGCCCGGGCAGCTTAATGAGACCCTGTTCCATGTTGAAAGGCAAACTGTCACACCGTTGCGAGTGGCCCAGCAGAAGCCAGCAGCCATGAGGAGGTGCTGAGGAAGCAGGGTCCCAGGGAGGGCTGGGACTGTATCAGCTCCCGGCCCTCCCCTTACCTTTTCAAGTGTTCCAGCAGGAAGAGGAAGGTGATGAGGTTGGGGTCGGGCAGGGAGCGGAGCAGGTGCATCATGCAGTTTTCCTTGGCAGCAGGGTCTGACAGGGCTGTGGGGAGGGAAGAGGCCGGGCTGGGGCTTGGCTCCCAGGGTGCAGAAGCCCTCGCTGGAGCCACCAGCGTCGTGAGCATGAAAGAGAGAGCCCAGGCTGCCAGGGGCTCGGGGAGCAGATCCTGCCAGGGAAGGCCTGGTATCCGGGTGGCCTGTTAGCAGCTGGTTCCTCCAGGAGGGCCCACCACAACCAGCGCCTTGTCCTTGTTATCTTCTTTCCCCTCCCTGACTGGATTTTGGCCCCCAGGGCCACCCCCGATGATGGCACATGCTGCCAGGCACGGGGCATTTTCTCTCGCAACTGCCTCAGGTGCTGGTGCGTGGGAGTAAGCGGCTTTCTCCGGGGTCCCTCCCGCTGTGGGCTGAAGCCCTCCCTGCCCCAGCAAAAGAAAAGGCAAGAGGGATTGCCAGGCCTGGCTTTGGCCCTGCTGGCTTGTGCCCCTGGCAGAGGCGAGAGGTGAGCAGTTCTGGAAAGCTCAGCACCAGCCAGCCCCACTCCCCTCTGACTCAAGCCAGCCTCTTCCTCGGTTCCGGGGAGCCAGCTTCTGCTGGCCCGCTTCAGGGCAGTCTTCCTTAAAAACCTGTGTTTCTAAGCAACCAAGTCAGTGTGCAAGGAGAAAGAAAAGAGGCCACCCCTAGGGACGTGAGAGGCAGGGACAGAGGGGCCAGCCTCTGCCCCGGGCCCCAGCAGGCCACCCCTCACCCTTGGGCCCCTCAGCCACCCAGCCAGCCAGTACACTGAACAGGTCAACGGGCAAGGGAGGCCACGGATCTTGCTGTGGACTGTCCAGGCCATGGATGCCGGCTCAGCTCAGCCCTCACGACCATCAGAGCCTCACCGATGCCCTCCATGAAGGCCGGGTAAAGCCGGTCTGTGAGGAGGGGCTCTGGCAGTTCCCGGAAGTACAGCTTGAGGGTGCCGGCGATGGCGTTGATGTCCATGTCGCTCAGCATTAGCAGGATGTCCTTGTTATCTACGGGGGAGAGGGCTAGCTCAGGGGCTGTGCCGGCCTCAGACTCGTTCCCCTCTCCCCAGCAGCCAGCCTCAAGCCCTGTCCCAGCTTCCACATCTGTCGCAGGGCCAACCCCCACCTGCCCCATCCCTGCCTCTCGTCCCCTCCAGAAAGCCAGGATGTAGGTAGCAGTCACAGACTCTGTGACCTGGCTCCGTCGGCAGCGGGGAGAGGGAGCAGAGAGAGCCAGGCTGAGGTCTGCCTGCTGTGGCTTCTCAGAGAAGGGAAGGAGCGTACCACTTGTCATCCCGAGTCCCTGAGCCACATCCATACCACGTGGCATGTGCCATCTTTCCAACTGGCGTCTTCCCATTGCCAAGCCTCTCCCTGGAAGGCCCTGTACATTCTTCACACCTAGAATCGTGTTCTGACAAAGCTCCAGGTCCCGGGTCGCGCAGGGGAGTCATGTGCCCGCACGTTCCCCGCCCCGTCCCACCTTCCATCGGGCTTCCCTGCCAGGCCCCAATCCACCTGGCCTTCTCCCTGGCCACTTCAAGCTTCCTGACCACTGGCTGCTGCTGCCGTTGCAGCCTGAGCAGCAGGATGAGGGAAGAGGAAACTAGGAGGGTCGGACACCACCGCCAAGGGGCTTACAAAAGGCAGAACTGCCCGCAGCAGAGGGAAGCCTGCGCCGGCCAGCCCAGGCTCAAGGCTCTTTAGTAGGCGCTAGCACAAAAGTTGGGAATGCAGCTTTGAAGTCAGAAAGTTCTGAGTTTAAGTCCACACGCTACACCTACACGCTGGAAAAGCCCTGGGCGAGTGAGCTGGCCTCTCGGAGCGCCATCCATTTCCTTATTTGTAGCACTGGATAAGGGATTCGAGTGGGAGATTACATGAGAAAATCCAGCGGGTGCTTGCCACAGTGACTCACAGTCTATTGCGTGCAGCGTGGACTGCAGGTCAGGCTCCATGCAGAAGGCCTCCCGGTCCTCCTGGTTCTCCTACCAGCCTGCACGGCACCCACCCCAACTGGCTGGGACCCAGACTCACTGGCATCGAAGACGGCCTTCAACGCCTGGATGTCTGTGGCCACTCCCGATATCCGGTAGATGCCGACCTCCTCGATGCCTCTCTTCTCCACCTCCTCCACACACTGCCGCACGATGTAGGGCACCTTGGAGCGCTCCCGCCTGGGCACGGGGATGCAAGGGTTGGGGAGATGGAGCCTTGCAGTGCTGCGTGCACTATCCAGCACCCCCCGCCCCCCAGCATAGCTTGGCCTAAGGTAGCTCGGGCCTCTAGGGTCAGAAGCAGGGGCAAGGAAAGGGCTGAGGAAGAGGCCATACCCCTAGCCCCACTCTGCCTGCCAACGCTGGCCTGCTGAGGCACAGCAAAGGACACGGGCAGGAAGAAGTGCTGGGAGATGGCCTAAAGGCTCTTGAGAAGGAATGTGCCCTCAAAATCAAATGCTGCTGATATGGGGTGTGGTGGCACACACCTGTAATCCCAGCACTCAGGAGGCTGAGGCAGGAGGATTGCTGTGAGTTCCAGGCCAGCCTGGACTACATAGTGAGTTCAAGGCCAGCTTGGGGTTCTGCATAGCCAAAACCCTGTCTCTAAAAACCAAGAGAAAAGAAAAGGCCAAATGCTTGTAGGGGCTGGGAGTCTATCATGGTGGTAGAGCACTTGCCTAGCATGTTTGAGGCCCTGGGTGCAATCCCTAGCATGTCAAGAAAAAAAGTGCTTTTAGGGGTCCAACAGATAGGAGGGAGCTGGGTCTGGACCTGGAGACAAAGGGCACAGAGGGGTGGCATGAGCCCAAGGATACTGCCCTTCCCTAAGGGGCAGCCACTCTTTGCATCTCAACCTGTTGCTATGAAGCCCAAACGCCTATAGTCACTGTCAGATCTTCCCATTTATTGCAAGAAGCAAGCACTTCGTGCTTTTCCCTTATCTTTGCTTGTTTCCATGATGGCTCCTTTGTTTCTGAAGCACTGAGTCAGCCAGAGAACACACCCCTGTAGGCCACTGTCAGCCTCCAAACTGGCCGTCTGTTACCACTGCATTGGGTGTGTGTGTGTGTGTGTGTGTGTGTGTGTGTGTGTGTGTGTGTGTGTGTGTGTGTCTAATTAGGTACTTGCATGTGCAGGGGTGCTGGGAGGCAGGGACTGATGGGGACCTGGGGGCCAACGCCAGCACTCTGATACCAGACAGCACCTACTTAGTCACCACGCTGATCTTCACCCCAAAGACGCCAGTCTGCTTTTTGGATGGAGTCCTCTTTAGGCTCATATCCCGGCTGGTGAATTTCATGGAGAATTCCACTTTGATCTGGTTGAGAGATGAGGCAGGCATGAGTGTCTGAGAAGAACCCCCCAAGTACAGGAGCCTCCCTCCCCAGGACTGCAAGCAGGCTACCCCCAGCCCCCAGGATTCTGTAAACACCTGAATGGGGGGGGCAGAGAGAGGAGCAGGGTGGGGCTGAGGGAGGTGGAGGTAGCGCAGCACCTACGGGTTCAAGGGCTGTCCACCCCTGCTCAGGTATCTCCTACCCCTTGGGCTCACCCCATTCATCTCGATCACATCTGTGTGCCAGTTCTTGGTTTCTACAGTCTGTGGATCCAACTGCAGAGAAAGAATGAGAAGGACTGTGAGTGAGAGGGGGGCAGCTCAGGGACCAAGCCAGCACTCTCCCTGCTGTTGGCAGCGCCTCGCCAGCCAGCAAAGCAGAAGCCTTGATGCTTATCTTGAAGTGAACCCTTCAGGGTAGCTCTGGCCCTGGCTAATGGAAGACCCTTGGAGCCCATGGAGGAGGCATGGACCCTCTCTTTTAGGGTGCATGCTCATTACAAGGTATTGTCTGACTGCTACACCGTGAGATGGGCACTGTCAATCCATTTCATAGATGCAGCAACTGAAGGTCATAAAAGCAACTTGCTCAACTACCCAAATTGGAGTGGTTGGAGATCTAAGCCCTTGTGGTGCGTACGGGGTTGCTGAATGGGAAGGCAGTGCAACGAAGAGGTAAGTCTGTTCTCAGGAGTCCGCTGCCTGGGTTTGAATCCTGACTTTGCAGCTTTCAGCAGCAGGACCTGGGCAAACAGTACCCTTGCTGAGCCTCCTCTGTTCTCCACAGCTGTAACAGAACTGGCCTCACTGGATCATTGCGAGGAGACAACGAGACAGCTTGGGCTGAGCAGCTGGCTCCCCCACAGGTGAAGCCTCCACAGGCCAGGTCCCCAGGCTTAGGCTGCAGCTCCGGGGGTAAGGGCACCGGGGGAGGTCTGGAGGCACATGAGGCTTTCATTCCTCTAACTCAGGGGCCTTCAAACCATTTTGTCCGAGCATTCACAAAATAGTTTTGAAAAACTATGTTCTTCCAAGCACATTTTTAATCCAACATTTCTACAGCAAGTGTAAGTAGCTACAAAGAATATAATTTCCAGAATAATATAAGTATTGACATCTTAAAATAAACCATTACATCATCCCTTAAAGGTATGAAGAGGAATATAGTTAGCATAGCGATTTGATACCCACTATCATCCACTTAGAACATCAAGCAGGCTCTTCTCTCCCTTGCAGAAAGCCTACCTGCTTTGTCTTTTTCTCCACAGGTTTCTGTTTCTATTCCGTTTCTCCTTCACAGGTTCTTCTTAATTTATATTTTTACATTTTCAAGTCTTTTAGTCAACACCGTAGTATAGTTTGCTCCCAAAATACATCTATACATTGAAATGAAAATTTCCTAAGAAATTTTCCTAAGAAAATCTCTGAATATGTAAAGTAAGTTCTGGACTTGTTATTACCATGATTAACAGTGCACAATAAAAAAACTCCAATGTACTACAAATTTTAATAAACACTAAGCAGCAAAGCAGCACTTTGGTGGAACTGTATCTCTGAATGAGATCGGTAAAGCATGTTTCCTGTTTTGGGTCACGTGTCTCTACGAATCTTATTTATTGCTAGAATAAGATGAGGTTTAGCACCAATTCTGTTCCAAATTTTCTGGTTTTCTTTTAAATAATGTAAACAAGGAAGCATTCTGTTTGCACAAATCACTAAACGAAGCTGAAAAGTTTTAGTACAGCAATGTTAGGTGAGTCACTAACCCCTTTCCCTGTCATTTGCCTTAAATTCCCTCTATACCTATTTTCAAACATTATTTTAAATGATCTCTCAGCTGTTAATTACGTCCTCATCAGTTTAGCAGAGAGTAAAGCACTGGACACCACCTGACTTCCAAAGGCTTTGTGACGAGCCTTTAGAGTCTTTTCTTTCTCAGCGCTGACACGGGCATTTCTAAGGTGCCCTCTGTTGTCGCCCCTGAGGTCTGGGCCTCCTGGGCCAAAAAACCCCCATGGTGAGCCTGGGCCTCAGAGTTTCATTGCAGAGTGGGAAGCGACGTGAGATGCCTGACCTCTGAAGACTTGCAAACTCACTCTCTTCAAGGCCCCCTGCCCGCCTTGCCCTGGGACGTCTCTGTGCACACTGGGGCTCTGTATGCCAGGGACAATGCTGCTCTAACAGGCCACTGTCCCCCACAGAAGCAAAACTGGATCTGGGTCAGCCCAAGTCCTTCTCACAACTTCTGCTACCTCAGAGAGGGCCTGGGGGCTGCACCTGGCTGGCTCTAGGCCCTGTGTCTAGGCAGCTGCGGCCCAGGCCCCAGCTTCAGCAGTCAGCCCCCTACCCACAGAAGGGAGTGACCTGAGGACAGGAGATGGAGAAGGCAGTGTGGGGAGAACCAGGGACCTCTGGGGAGGACCCCTGCCACCGGGATCTCGGGTCTACAATATTCGTGGCCAAGGGTCCCACTGGTCCCAAGGGCACTCCTGACTTTGGCCTCTGTCCTGAACCCTCCCTCTCTCACTTTCTCTGTCCCAACCCCTCCCTGGATCTTCAGCAGGCTGCCTCCTGTAATTCTTTCATCCTGTTCACACCCCTGGTTCTGCCCTCACCTCTGTCCCCCAGCAGTGGCCACAGGGGTCTAGAGGGATCTCAACTGCTCTCTGTCAGCTGACAGGCAGATGCACCCCTCCATGGGAGACACATGCTGGAGTGATGAGCCCTTTAGAAAGCAGATCTCTCCAGGGACCTGGCTGGATCCCCTCCAGCTGTTCTGTCCCAGCTTCCCATGACCTGGCACTTCCTGGCAGCTGCTCTGAATGGAGCCAGTGGTTCCCTGCTAAGCCCTACCTAGAGTGGCATCTGGATGCAGCCTGAATGGGAAAAGGGCAGGGATTGGAAGTCAGGGTGGCCTGGGGCTTCTATTCAGCCCCAGGCGAATCTGGGCAGGTCACAGAACTTCAGCTTCTTCCTGGGGTACCCATGCTGGCCTCACAGGGCTGCCTGATGTATTCTGAGCATTGTCCGTAAGTCTGAAACTGTGATAAACCCATGATACACAGCATCTTAGCCACTGTAAGCTTTTGTGGCTACTTTCATTGTGCAGACAAGGACACCAAGCTTAAAGAATACAAGGAACCTGCTCAGTCCCAAGCATTCAGGGAGTGAGAGCCGGGGCATGAAATCAGATCTCCCTGACTCCCTCTGCTAAAGCTGCAGGGTAACATGCAATGCACCTAACCTAGTCCTGCACCTGTCACTCAGCAGTGGCGGGACTGACTCAGCAAGGAGACATCAGGCCTCCAGGGTCTGGAGTCTGGCAGGCCACCTCCACAGCAAGGCTTCCCACACCCCTCCGTCATGTGGGTCCATTTTCCTGGGAGCAACTGAGACAGGAAGAGCAACTCTGATACTATGCAGGGCATGTCTTCCAGAAAGCGGTCCTGGAGGACCCCAGGCCGCAGGAATGCTCCTGCCTCTCTGCCTCCAGCCACACCAAGAGTCTGCCTTCCAAGTAGCAGTGCGCTGTTTCACATGCTCCCCACTTAGGGTAAGGTGGCCCCTTTTCACTTTGCTGAGTCCCCACCACCGCCACATTCCGGACCCCTGCTGCAGGTGCGGCCCGGTACCTGCTCAGGAAGGCCTGTCCAGCCCCTGGGCACCCTGACAATCATGCTCCGTCTCCCAGGAGGCCAGCAGCCTCCAGAAACCAAGTCTATTTCAGGATGTCATTTAAATACAGAGAAGGGAGGGTGGGGAGTGGAGAGGGACATGGCACATTTTCCAGAGAAATGATGTTGCCTGAACGGCTGTGACTATTTATAACCCCTGGGAAATGTGGACTCCGCTATTTCCTGATTAAATTAGTGCTGGGGTGGAGGAATCAGGTCCTGGGAGGTCAGTGGAAGGGAATACCTGAGCACTAACACCTCTAATCCCAGGAGACAGGTGTCATCCACAGCGCCCTTGTGCGGGTACCTGGGGGACATCAGATCACCTAGAAGGAGGGAGACAGAAGGGGCTTGCAAAGGGTCAGGCTGCTGAGAACACCTGGTCATCTTTTCATGCACAGGTAACATACACACAGGGGACTCCCCCAGGGTGGGGGTCGGGTGGAGGACAGGTGACAGAAACAGGCCAGGGTCCAATCATGGCCTAAGAAGACTTGGCTGAGCTTTCTGGCTGATGACAGGAGCACACTAGCTCCCCTGCAGCAGAATGTCGGACCTGTACTGGGATCCTGTCGGTGGTTGGGGGAGGGGCACTTCCCCTTTCTAGACACAAGTGGCCTCATGTTTGGGACAGGAAGCACCAAAGTGGCTTAGCAGTACATAGGCTCTGTGTATCCATGAGCGTCGGCCAAAGCTGGGTTTCCACAACATCTTCAGGGCTCTCCTGTGAGAACCCAAGCCCGTCTTCCCGGCCCCATTTCTTAGCAGCCCCAGGCATACGACTATCACTTTTCCCCTTCAGCCTTGAGGGCTGTTCACGGTCACCTCCCACTACCTGGCACTTAGGAGGCACTGGAGAGTCTGAGCCATGCTTGATAGTGGGGCTCCAGTCTTGCTCCCTAGGAGGGGACTGAGCTACATTCAACTCCGTCCTTCTGACTCCCGGGCCATGTTCTTTAAACTGTGCCACGTTCCCGACAGTCTCCTGGGAGCAATTTCTGCCACCTCCCCTTCCCACAAACCCTTACGTGGTTTCCTTTTTCTCCAGTAAGGGACCTGTAGTGGCCCTGTCTACTGACAGCTGGGGGCAAACAGAACTAGCTGCGTCTGGTCTCGGGGCAGAGGCATCGAGCAGCTTTCAGCGTAACTCTGAGATGTACCCAGAGGCTCACTGGATGAGGGGGGCCCCTGACAACAATATCAGCAGGAGCTTCAAAGGCTTCAGGCCCCTACCTCTTTCTTCAAGCCTCCTGGATCCCGCCTCCGATGACCCCTTCCCTCAGAGCCCCCCCTACCACTGCCACAGAGCAGGGGACAGCGGCCCCGAGGAACCCAGCCTCCTGCCCCCTCAAGACCGCTCTGACTGCTCCCTTTCTCTGCTCTGCCCTTGGTGCCCTGGGTCCGAGGCCTGCAGTCCTGGCCCTCTCCTGGAAGCCAGATGGACTTGCCTTGAAGCCCAGACATGGTTTCAGAAGTTAATAAAAACGAAATGCTTTTTAACAACGGCAGTAATTCAGTGCACTGAACTTGTCGCCCTAAGGGGTGGGCAGACACGGTAGAAAGCGACTCGAAAAGGGTCTCCATAAAAATCAGCCACTGACTGGAGTGCTAGAGGGAAGGCAGAGCCGGCCGAACATGCCTCTGGGCATCCCTGTCACAGGCCAAGCACCAGGGCACGGATGCCAGGCCCTGAGCCAGGCATTGGGTCTGATACGGGCATGTTTCCTGCGGCTCCCAAGCCAGGGGCCACGGTGACGGTCCTGGGGTGCCCTCCCCCAAACGCAGTCACACGCTTTGGTCCCTTTGGGATACCAAACCAAGCTGTCACTGGGACATACCACAGGCGTGAGAGGCACAGCAGGGCGGGCAGCGGGGAGCAGGGAGCTGCCAGGAGCCCGCCTCGCCTCCCTGGAGGAGGGCACTGGAGGGTTCCGTCAACGTGGCTGCTCTGAGAGGCTCAGGGAGAGGCAGGGCAGAGGGGGCGGGGCTGCCAGGCCTTCCATCCGGCTTCCAGCCCAGCAACTGGGTCAGAGGAGACCAGGGTCAAGTTTGGTAAATTGTCACCTCCTCTTCCCAGGGGCCTGGCAGCCCCGCCAGAAGGACAAGGCAGCTCTGCCTCTCTGGCTCACGCTCTGCAGAGACAGACACAGCAGGCACACCAGGCTGCCCACGGGTGCCCTGCGGCCAGTTTGCCCACCCACTCCTAGGCCAGCACAGACTGGCTCTGCTGACTCTGTCTTCCAAGGCACCCGGATGAGGCTACTTTGCCTTGCTTGCCTCCCCCTCTCCTCTCAAGAACTCCAAAGTTCCCGGGGCCCACATATGGAAGGGGTTTAGCAGCTCTGAACGGTGCTTTTATTGAAGCCAGGTTGGCCGCTTAGCACCCATGGCAACCTGCCTTCCCTAGAGCCCCCTGCCGAGGCTCAGCCTTCCTCGCGCATTCCAGACTGTCAGCCCTCGGCCGGGCACAGCTGCCCTTGAGGGTAAGCAGACAACACCCAAACCTAGGCTGCTACTGGAGGCCTTCAAGGCCAGGCACAGCTTCCCCAGAGCTCAGAGCTCTGCTTCTCAGAGCTGGTCCACTGACCACAGCCGTCTCTGCCCCAGGAAATCTGCAGACTTTACCCCAGGCCCAGCTACAAATGAAAAGCTGGGGATACCAAGGCAGCAAGGACAGAGGCAGTGTGTCACTTTGGAATAAAGGAACTAGAAGAGCCAGAACAGCATAAGAGTAGGCCTATTCCCAAAGGGAAGGGGTCATCTCAGAGACCACAGTCTGAAGCAAGAGGTTTTTTGAGGTTCCAACAAGGAAATTCTTGCTAGTTCTGCGGGAAGACCAAGGACCCTGCAGCCCATCGTGGGCTCAGAGGCCTCCCTCCGACCTTGCAGCAGTGTGGTATGAATTAGAAAGTCCTCTCTAAAACTGACTTCATCTTCCTTCCTGGGCCAGGAGCACTTTCTGGGCACAGTGCCTGCTGCTAGTGAAAATGGGGCACCAGCAATTGCCCTGTCTATGCGGTTTGGAGTGGACTCCTCCCCCGGGCTCACATCTGCTCTGAGTCTTGCGTTCACTACAACATCAGCAAAAGCCACTGGCGTGCCCACTGCTATGCACAGCACTCTGGGCCGGTACCACACACCGCAAGGCCCCACACCTCCAGGGAATATGGCCCCAATCTCCACTAGACTCAGGACCCCCAAACGACTGAGAAACAGCCACGGGTGCTGAGTGGGCTCTAGGCCTCCTCCTCAGAGGCCACGTCAGGCAGGTGACATGGTAGACATGAGCCTGTGTGGAGGGCGGGCTGCCTGGGTTTTGAGCGCCTCCTCTGTAAGCCGCTCACGTGGCCTCATCTGGGTCATTTTTCTGAGCCTCAGTTTTCTCATATATAAAGTGGTGTGGATAATAATAGCACTTACCTCATAGGACACCAAGGGCTAAGAATAATGCCTGGTGTTCAGCTCATGCTCAAAGCACAGCAACATCACTACGCTGTGTTGAAAGGCACCAGCAGCTTCCTCCTGTGCTTGGATTCAAGGCCAGGCTCCCCGTGGCCTACAGGGCCCTATGCGATCTGGCTGCCGCCCCTTCACCCCGTGTCACCCCATCCTCAACGCCTTGCTCAGACCCAGTCTGCCTTTGAACACACCTGCCTCCAGGCTTTTCCCCTGTCCCCTCCTTTGCCTGGATATGATGACTCCAGATCTTTCATGGCTGACTCCTTCTCGACATTTAAATCTTAGTTTGAGAAAGTTCTCCGGCCAGGCATGTGGTGCATGTCTGTAATCCCAGCACTTGGGAGACTGATGCAGGAGGATCGCTGTGAGTTTGAAGTCAGCCTGCTTACACTGTGAGTTTGAAGCCAGCCTGCAACGCTGAGCAAGACCGTGGAAGGTGCCTCTTAACATTCATGAACCAGGGGCTGGGGATTTAGCTCAGCGGCAAAAGCGCCTGCCTGGCAAGTGCAACATCATGAGTTCGGTTCCCGGTACCAGAGAAAAACCAAAAAAAAAAAAAACAAAAAAAAAACCAAAACATTCATGAACCAAATGAGTGCCCCAGGATGTAGGAGATGGGGACAGCAATGCCCTCCGATGGGGATTCCTTTAGGACAGGGATTGAGATGCCCCACATTTGGCAAACCATAGTGGTACATCCTTGTAATCCAGCACCCTGGGAGGCTGAGGCAGGATTGCAAGTTCAAACCCAGCAAGTCCCTATCTCAAAATAAAGAATGTGGGGCTGGGGATTTAGCTCAGCGGCAAAAGCGCCTGCCTAGCAAGCGCAAGGTCGTGAGTTCGGTTCCTGGTACCGGAGAAAAACCAAAAAAAAAAAAAGCCAAAATAAAGAATGTGCTAGGAATGTAGCTCAGTGTGAAGATCCTAAAGCCCCTAGGTTCAATCCCCAGTACTGTGCGTGTGGGGGGGGTGCCCCACATTCCTCATCGCTGCTCCCGTGTTTAATGAATGGCTGGCCTTGGCCCAGGGGCAGCCCAGCCCTATGCCCTCTCAAACCCAGACTCCGCTAGCGTCTTGAGGTTTTAAGGCTTAGGAATAGGAATCCTGAGTCAGGGCCAAGACTTCATATGACTGGATTCTAAGAGATCATCCTATTTAGCTCTCTCCCAAAGAACCAGAGAGGGGAGGAGATTTGTTCAAGGTCACACAGCGAGTTAAAACAGACACTAGATGACAAGTGACTCCTTCTAGCCTGGAACCCTTCTTCCTCTAGTACCCTGTGGCACATGAACCTCATTTAGGGCTGCTGCAAGGAGGAGGCCTCACACAGCACACACGAGGCATATGGGCACTGAGTGGGAAGGGACACTGTGGATGTCACTGCACTGGGGGTGCTCAACTAAGGCACCAGCAAGGTGGGGCCACTGTCCAGGACAGAGATCATTTCAGCTTCTAGCTCTGGAGCAAGCCCCACTCTGAACAGGGCCAAGGAAATCTCTTTGGGGATCTCAGGGCTCCCAGCCTCTGCAGACAGAGGTTCAAGAGCAGGCTCCATGGTCTACAATGGGGGAGGGGCAGGAGCAACAGGTCTTACTGGGATCCGGGGCCGACATGGGCTTTCTCCTGGGGATCGGGCAGGCAGAATCAGGGTCCAGGAGCAGGGGGCTGTGTATCCCTCTAAGGCACCAGAACACAAGCACTCTCCCTGCCCCGGCATGAGGTAACAGCCCAAATGGTCTGCTGACCAGCTCCCAACAATGTGGGCCCAGCAGCGCCACTCAACAGAGGCCAGTCTTTCCAGATCAGTGCATCTTCATTGACACCCAGCAAGTCCCCCAGAGCAGCACCTGCAGAAGTTCCTGGACTCTTTCCTGGGCTTGAACCTCACTAGTCTTTGGACACTACTATAACCATGGGCCCACGCTGTTTTGACTTTTCAGGAATGACCATGGCCAGCAGGCTCAGCTCTCTCTGGGCCAGCGCCACTGGAAAGCTATGGCACCACGCCCAGTAAGGCTGATGGGCCAAGCTGTGTGTGGGACGCAGAGGTCGTGGGGAGGCCAGTGCCCGTCCAATCTCCCCTGGTGCCAAGAAATGGTGCTTGACAGGTTTGTGTAGAGCAAGGACTCTTACTTTGGGGTCCAAGAGGAGGGTGGCTGAGTCTGAAGGGGCTTTAGAATCTCTATCAGATTCTCCGAGTCAAGGGCTCTTGCCCTGTGGTGTCACACAGGCCTCTGAGGAACCAGCAAGGTGGGCAGGCAGGAGCACCAGGGGCAGACCTCCCACGCAGCGTTAGTAACCAGGCCTTGCTCTGGGGAGTGCCTATGCAATGGCAAGCGCAGTGGCTGCGAGAATGCAGGGGAGCACACTAATGCTGCTTTCTACCTGCTGGCCTCCCACCCTCCTGGCCCATCAGGAGGCCCAGTATGAAGTACGCTGGTGGCAGAGAGGTCCCGTTCCAGGGAGAGGAGCTCCTGTCTGCAGCTGAGGGGTCAATGTAAGGGAGTGAGGATGGGCCTGCAAATGGGGAAGGATGCAGGTTTCTTCCTTCTGGTAAAGTAGGAAGAGAGTAGCAGGGTACAGCAGTAGGGAGCCACAGCCAGGGTAGATTTCCACTGGGAAAAGTTTCAAACTGTTTCTGGAAGCCCAGAGTCAGGCAATGAGTGAATGAGCCCAAGACACACCTGTAACTTGTACCTAGCCCCCGAGATCCTCAATGGCAGGAACAGTGAATGAATGGCTAAGTGAACCTCTGATGGGGGTGTCTGTTTGCAGACTTGGCGCTATCAAGAATTCTAGTTAAATGGCAGCCGGGAGTGGTGGCACACACCTGTAATCCCAGTACTCGGGACAGGAGGATCGTTGTGAGTTCAAGACCAGTCTGGGCTACAAAGTGAGCTCAAGGCCAGCCTGAACTGCATAGAGCGACTCTGTCTCAAAAAAAAAAAAAAAAAAGAATTCTAGTTAAATGGCACACTCTGGGAGGGACTAGGAACTATATGGTGGTGGCAGTCCAGTTGACAAAGGGAGCCTCTTCTACGACCATCTAAACCTTAAAGTTCCTCAGATAAGTGGCCCAAAGCGGGTGGTCCCCTATCTTGTTCTTCCTCTGACCCCCTATGTAAGCAGGGGGAGCAACGGCCATCACCAAACAGATGGACTTTGCAGTACCAGCCCCTCGCTTCCTGAGAGAAGCTCTTTGGAAGCAGAGAATTCTCAGGAGTATGTTGCAACCCCTCAAAACAGAGACAAAGTCACCAGGAGCTGTCCTTAACTCCTCTGCTTCCCTGGAGTTTGCTAGTTTAGCCTGGGTCCCCACCCTCAGTATCCAGCCTGGTCAGGGTCAGGAGCATCTCTACCTTGGTTACAGGGCCACAGTAAGGGCCTTGAATTCCTCATCCGACAAATGCTTCTGTCCTGGCCTCACTCACTTCTGGCCCTCTCAGCCTCCCTACGGCTCCCACAAGGGACCCCATTAAAACCTCTGGATGTTACAGAGTTGAGAATGGGATTCCTGTGTAGTCCCTTCCTTCCAAAGTTCAACCTAAGACTTTAGCAGCAGGCAGAATGGGAGGAAGGGTGAGGCCCTGAGCCTGGTCTACTTGAGTGTGATTTGAGGGAAAAAAAGAAAGAAAGTAGAAATTCAAGTTAAATACCGAGAGTGCTGGCAGAACCCACAAACCCAAATGCCACGTGTCTCCTCTGCTAAATGCTTGCACAACAAACCAACTGCCAAGTCAGGGGCCAGAATGAGGCTTCAGCTCCAGAACTGTGCTTGCGGACAAGAGCAATCTTACCCTAGTCCCTCTGTGCCCTAAGAAAAGCCTGAGAGAGGCCCTGCCTCTCTTTCCCCCAGGAACTAAAGGCCCCTGGGACCAGAGGCCCCACACTATTTCAAGGGCTCAGTTTTAATACTGGGCCCTTTGCATCAGAACAGACTCAGGACCCACACAGGATCCCCGGATGAGTCGCCTCCCATTCCTCCAGCCTTTAATGACTCTGGCTAAATTGGATCAGAAGGGCCACAGGTGTTCAGCATCCACAACATTAAATCCTTGGGGCACAGTTAATGAGTTTATGAGGCAGCCCCTCCTGCCCCCACCTGGCCTCAACTACTGTCCCATCCCAGCCCCCTTGGCCTGGCAGTGTGCCCACTGCACAGGAAGAAATAGGTTAATGTGGCTAGGGAAGGAAGGCAAGGCTACAGCAGGCCTCACCCCTGCCTGTGCCCCTACCAGCCTATGTACAGTGAGACAGGCACAGGAGGGTGGACGTCCTTCCATCACTCAGTGTCCAGGAGATTGACACATTCTCACACAGCATGTGCTAGGGGACTGAGTCACCGCCACACCACACATCCCAGCACCACAGCCTCCCTGCAATGGCACTGATGCCAACCAGCTCAGCAGCCCAGCGCCTGGCCAGCTCACCACCCTTGCCTAGAAAGCACCAGGATGTGAAGCTGTCAGGTATCACCAGAAGCAAACCCAGTTAGAGTTGCTAAAGTGGCTTCTTGGTTTTTCCAGCCACACATGACAGGAGAACAGAAAGTCCATGCTCAGGAGTTCAAAAATGTAGCCCTACCGGCCAGACACCCCCCAGGTAAATTGGAAGGATCTGGAACCTCTTGGGCTGTTTCTTGCAAACCCTGCGGTTTAGGGATGGATGATGAGCTCTGAGCTGGTGTCTGCTGGCCTCAGCAAGGGCCGGGGAGAGGGGACAGGCAGGGGTGGCTCCATGCTGCCGGGCACAGACAGCTGCCTCAGCACAGAGAGGCTCTGGTAGCAGCCGGGGCCAGCAGGGCTCTGCTAGCCTGGTCCCCAGGGAAGCTGAAGGTGACACAGGGGCCAAAGCAGGGTAGCTCAAGTTGCTGCCCTGCCTAGCACTTTCCAGAATTGATGTTACCTCTAAGGGGTCAAGAATGCCCCACCGGCAAGAGATGAAACTAAACAAGGAGCCAACGGGCCCAGATCACTTCCTGTTGGCAAGTACCAGGAGCTTCTAGGCTAGCTGGCTAAAAGACTATACACAGAGGGTCCTCCTCTGAGCAACAGGAAGGCTTGCAGCCCCCATCAAACTGGCCAAGGCCTCCCTTGTCATCATCCTGAAGGATGAACATGACCTGGCCAGCCAGCACTGACACCCTGCGATGTCTCAGGCAGTTGATTTGGTCTGCCGAGTTATCAAGCGCTTACTGTGTGCTGGGCACTCGGTCTGGCTCTCACTCAGATGCCCAGTGCCAGGACCCAAAGCCAGCCCCAAGGCAGCCTGCCCAACTGCAGGACAGTCAGCTTCTATCTCCGACTTTAATCCCAATTAGGGTCTGGGGCTATAAGCTGGACCGGCAGTCTGCCCTGAGCCGCCTGCTGGGTCAGCAACCCCCTGGCACGCTGACTGAGTTGCCTGGTGCCCAGGTGGCACCAGGCCAGCAGTCATCTGGGTGGTCCCTGAAGAGGCAGCCTACAGCTCCCAGACTTGGCACATCATTACCTCTCCACGGCCTTCCCCCTTCCCCTCTGGTGAGAATGACCCTTCAACTTGCACAAAGAAAGCTCACACGGTAGATACGTTCAGGTGCCCCTCAGCAAAGACAAAGCCAGCAACATCCACGGGCTTGGTAGGTTGGTGCTGGGGTGTCAGGCCTGTGCTCTTTCTGGACCATGAGACCCAGGAACCCCCACCTGGCCCGTTTAGACTCCTTGAGTATAGACTCAGAAAGCAGCCAGGGAGAGGCCACTTGCGCAGGAGACAATTCCTCCTTTCCTGAGACAGGGACAGATGCAGAGAAGACAGCCAGGGTTGGGGCAGGGGTAGCAACTAGCAGTCATCATCAAGTTCAAGGCACCTGGAGCAGATCCACACACACACACCCAATCTCTGTCCTGGAACTCCTCGGATCAGGCAGGGGCTGTCATAGGCACAGAGCGACCCCCAGCAGCCCCCAGCCCTCCCGCAGACCCTCTGCAGCCCAACCCCTCACAACCCGCCAGTCCCAGCGGCCTAGCACCTTGTGGCGGAGCAGCTTGCTGCGCACTCGGCCCCAGAGCCTGGCGCCCGTGTTGGGGGGTCGCTTACTCCCTGGCTCCTCCAGCTGATCCAGGCAGCAGCGCTCCAGGGGTTCGCACACTGCCTTTAGGCTGCAGTCGGGCTGAGGCAGGACGTCGGTCATGCCGGCGGCCGGCCTGCGGGGCCGGCTCTAGGGAGCCGCAGAGTCGCTCAGCGGCGCTGGAGAGGTTGCTCTGCGGAGAGCTGGGCCGGACTGTTAGTCGAGCAGTCGGGGAAGCGCGGTGTGGGGCTCAGCTTTCTCCTCCCTCCCTCTCCCTCTTCTTCCCCCTCCCTCCCCGGAGACTGCAGCCCTCCGCGCTCTGAAAGCTGGAGCAGCAGCAGTCTAGGTCTAGCTGAGCGCGCAGCCGGCGCGGGGCGCCTCCCTGCAGCAGCCTTGGGGCCTCCTCTCTGCCTGCGGGTCCAGCTCGCAGGACACCTAGTGGAGTGCCCAACAGGCACCGTGGAGCGCCGCCACCCCACAGAAGGAAGTGACTCAAAGCAGGCGCTGGAGCTGCCCCCTCCAAAAGCACCCAACGCCCGCCCGGTCTTTAACTCTTGGCAAACTGGCTGCATCCCTCCTTCTAGCTCTCACTAAATAAAGTTTGACAAGCAGCTAAACACAAGCCAGTCCCGCTCCCTCTAGATCCAGGGTTAACCCCTTCACCACCAGGTATCAGAGGGGCTTGAGGCCAAGCTAGCAGGGCCCTATAGGAGCCAGGGTTCCAAAGAGATGTATTTTGGTCATGAGGAACTGCCCTCTCCGGCTGCAAAAGACGAACCCTATCTATCCCCAACTCCTGTCCCAAGGCACCTCTTTCAGTGACAACTTGGTGTCAAGGCCAGACATGGATGGACCAGCACTCTAAACCTCTTGTGGAAAATGTGAAGAAAAAGGGGCAGGCACTGTGACCCACACCTGTAACCCTAGCTACCCGGAAGAGGCTGAAGTGGAAGGACTGCAAGTTTGAGGCCAGCCTGGGCAACTTAGGGAGACCCCATCTCAACAAAGAAAGAAACAAAGAGTAGAATGTCTCTAGTGTGGTAGCTTGCTGGGTTTAGTAGCCTCAGTGGGAATCAGGCCATTATGGGCACTTGGCCGCAGAACAGGAAAAAGCTAAGGCAATTCTGGTCATAGGTGTTAGCCTGAGGTGCTCATATGGCTGCTTTTAGGTATGGCCCTGCGGCATCTCACCCAAAAAGGCTTTTGCTGCAAGAGGCAGAAGACATCCAATAGTAGAGGGAATCAGCTACGTGTCTGTGCTGGGTACCATAGGGGGAACAAAGAGTAAGGCCTTGTTACTAACAAGACATTCTAACATCTAACTGAAGAGTGTCTCAAGCTAACCATACAAGCTACAGTACTTAGGGACAAAAGAAAAGCCCGAGCCTCAGGTGGGTAAGGTCTACACAATGCAGGCACAAAGGGCATCTCACCACAAAGTTGAACATGTGTAGGAAGGAAACCACTATCTGCATGGTGCCAACCATGACCCGTGCACAGGGCTTTCAAACAGCCAATCGCAGCCAGGCCAGGTGGCACATTCCTGTAATTCCAGCACTCTGGGAGGCTGAGGGAGGAGGATCACACGTTTCAGCCCAGCCTGAGCAACTTAGTTAAGACCCTGTCTCAAAATAAAAAAATAAAAAAGGGCTGGGGATGTAGCTCAGTGCCAAGGTCTTGAATTTAATCCCCAGAAATGGCAGAAAGTAAAAATAAAAGCAATAACAAAAGCCGCCAATTGCATTCAAGTGACCAGAGTGTTTCTGTTCTCCTTTCACAGTTGTGAGAACTGGGACTCAGGGAGGGCAAGTTCTCGACTGAGCTCATGCTGGTGCAGCCAGGAAGTGATGGGTCCCCTCGAAAGCCACTGGTGTTCACAGCCACTGGGTCTTACTGAAGTGTGGAGGGTTCTCTGGATTCAGGAAAAGGAGTGGGGTCAGGACATTTCTTCGTTGACTGCAGGGCAGATGGGTCAGGGAACAGAGACCAGGTCTTGACATTCAAATGTCTGTGGTGGTCCTACCAGTGACAGGTCCTCAGAGTTTTATGTCAAAACCTTCGGAGGTTTTTGAGAAGGAGCGGAGTCATAGTAGGGTGAGCTAAGAACTAAGTGGTCATAGTGAGAGGTGCCCTTTGTTCAGCACCACGCTAACCCTCTAAGTGGGCTAATTCAACCACCTCCAACTTTATGAAGTAAGTGTTGTACACGCATTCCCAAGGTACAATGGAAGAAACCAAGGACAATGAGTTGAGCAACTTGCCCAAGCCCAGGATGGGCTGGGATTTAGATTTGAGGCCAACTGCAGAGCCTCTGCCCCCTTACCCTGAAGGAATGACCTCCTGGTGTGGCAGGATGAGGTCCTACCTGCCTGGTGGTGATGGGGCCATGGGAGCTCTACTTGGAGCCTACATGATTAGAACTTAGGCCTGGTCTCTGAGTGTTCACAGAGGGCTCCTGGATTGGCTCCACCTCTTCCGGGGCTCCACAAGTGCACAGTACAGATGGGATATAGCTACCGAGGCACCTCACACCTGAGCCAAGGGTGTCCGAGAACACTACAGCTAAGAGGGCTTTGCCACAAAAGTCCAAGGGGGAGGTGAAGAGATCACCAGAGGCTGGCACACACCTGTGTCCCCTGCCCAGCTGCGGCCTGAGTCACACTCTTCCTGACTCATCCCTCACCTGCCTCTTCCAGGGCCCCTGGGTATCATTTCCAAAGAGACTTCTTCCAGCCCCACGGGGGACAAGGCAGCTCCTCATCACAGCGGCCACCAAACCCATTTCCTCAGGACGGCTCCGCTCATTCCTTCCCTCTTCATGTCTCCACCCCACTCATTTCATTCAGGAGGCAGTGATGGAGGGCCTGGCTGTGTGCCCAACCCTGGGGTAGGGGCTGAGGAACTACAGCGACGAATCAAGACCCATCACGCTTGGCAATGCTGCCAGCCACAGGGAGGGGAGGAGATGTGACTTAACTCCCGGCAGGAGGTGGAAATGCTTTCATGCGTTCAGCACATGTCCATGGTATACCTACTATGCGTCATATCCAGACCAACAAGTCTTCGTCTTGCCTTAAAGAAATCCAGGGTTATATTATCAGGACAGCACAGACGAAGTGCCATAAAAATTAAGAGAAAGGAAAGAACATTTCTAGCCAGAAGGTATCAGGGACAGCTTTATGGAGATGAGCCTGGAAAGGCCATCCCCCTGCTGGGCCACAGCTTCTCTGCCTCCTCTCTGTAAATGTGCAGTGGCTGGTTGTGTAACTGGCTGGGAAGGTGCCACTGTAAGTGCTCCCCACACTCACCCACTGCGGACAGGCAGTCAGCTCTCGGCCCGGCTGGCTAACTTCAGGGCTGGCCCCTGGTGGGCTCTCTAAGGTTCTCTTCCTTCTAGCTCAGTCACAAGCCACAGGGTGCAGCCTGGGGGAATGATGTGCCGCTCTGGCACTGGGTGTGTGGGAGAAGTGGGGGGGGGGGCAGGATAAATCCTGTTCCCAAAGGCCTACACTTGTCTGTCTTAGGAACCCCAGGCTCAACACTTGTCTGGGGAAAGCCGGCTCTGATTGGATGAAAGATGGCCAACTGGTCTCCATGGTGACAAAAGCGCCTTAGCAGATGGGTAGCTGAGTTAGGAGCCTCTGTGCTAGAGATGCTCATCTTTCCCTTCCTCCCCATGGACCACAGCCTTCCTTTGGGGATGGCACAGATTTGCCTTCTCTTCCCCAGCCTGACTCATTTCTTCCTAGAATGGATGGCCTAGGAATGGGGTGGAGGAGGAGTTGTATAAGGAAATGTCCCCAGGAAGTTCCTCAAAAGCAGTCATCTGTTCCAATCCCTGAAGCCCACCACGGACCCTTCTTCCTTTCCGCTGGACGGGATAGGCTCAGGCAATCCTGGCCACCCAGGAAGTGACCTTGGCTCCCCCTGCCTGTGTCTGCCCCACCATCCAGCCACACCTGGCAGAGCCCGCCTCTGAGGACATTCAAGGGGCCCTGTCTGGATAAACAGAGCCTGGGCGGTAAGGCCCCCATGAACAGATGTTGCTGCCTTTGGAATTAAAAACATTCCTGGTGGCCTGTCCCATCCTCCCTCATCCTCTCCCTGGGCCCTCTGCCAAGGAATGAGAGGGGGCTGCCCCTAGGGAGAAGTGGGTAGGACCCTGGCTCTATCCAGGGAGGGGAGACTTGACACCCAGCACAGCTGTGACAGAGGTAAAATCAGGCTAAAGTGATCAGCAGTGATCACTGAGGGAGAAAATGGTTAACAGGGAATAATACACAGCCTGAGACGAGTGTGGGGGGAGTGTGAGTCAGGGACTGCCACAGGGCTGCCTTGGTGATGGCTGGGGGTGGGACAGCTTCCAGGCAAATCCTCCAGCCTGTGAACACGAGGATGAGGTTCTTTCTCAGAACCTCGGGAAGCGGTTGCTGCACCTCTGGAGTGACCTCCTTTTTCCCAGAATGACTTTTATCTCCACCCCAGCCCGGACCAGAACCCCAATTCCTTGTCTCCATTGTTTGGCTTTAGTGACTCCAAAGCTAGGAAAGCAGATTTTTGAGCAGTCAACTAGATCGAGACCCTCTCAATGGGGACTGCTTGGGGGTGAGATGGGCAAGGGAGAGCCCAGACAGGTCACCCCAGGAGTCCTAGGTGCAGGAGCTGAGGGTCCCAGAGGGGCCTGGCATCTGGCTGAGGATAAGGGCCGGGAGGGATACCGTGGGGGTCTGCCAAGAACACGGCTCTCAGCCCCCGAGGAACGCAGTGGGATGGGCTCAGAGAAACACAGCTAGGAGCAAGAACTGTGGAGGTGACTTGGGCCAAGCTGTGGGGTACAGAAAGGATGTCTGGGAGTGGTTCCTGCCCAAGGACAGCCACACAAGTGCGGCCTAGAAGAGAACCAGGCAGGGCCGTGCACGGGAGCCTAGGGGCCAGAGCCCACAGTGAGGCCATGCGGGCTGGGGGAACGAAGGCCCGTTACCAGGAGAACTGGGAAACAGGATGGCCATGTGCTCCCAACGCCGGTGGCTCTGTAGTCCCTGCACCCCTACTGTCTGCTCACACCTTGTTCTGTACCTGCCCTAACCAAAACCTGTGACTGAAGGATGTCTTCCCAGAGTGAGAAACCAAGACCCTTTTATGTCTATCTCCCCGTCTGACAGGCGCTGGTATCTGCTACATTCAAGGGGAGACCAGGCCCAGGCCTGGAAACCCCTTGCTCAAAGTCACTGAGTAGCCAGTGGTAGATCTCAGCCTCGCAGCTACTATTTCCCTCGTTTACTCATTCACTTATTCATCACTGAACAGATACCCACTATGTGACAAGCAGAGGGGCCTTTGTACCATCTAACTCAACCAAGGGACTGGCTAACCCTATCTCCACTGGCCCTCCTGTCCAAGGAGATAACTGGACAGCAATTAGGGTTCTTTCAGGCAGTGCAGGCCCAGTCCCAGAGCTCCCCAGGGTCTGGTCCCTGCCTGCTAGACAGCTATGCATGGAATTACAGCAATATGAGCTTAGAACCCCAACTCTGCTCCTAAGTGGCTATCAGTGACCACAGGCAGATGACCAAGGTGGGACTGGGGAGCAGGATCCAGGATGAGCTCAGTGTTTAACATGTGCAGTAAGGAAGGGAGGTGCCCAGCATGAAAAGCTGCCTCCCCAGCCCACATCAAGCCCGCCCAAGGGGCCTGCACTAGTGCACAGGACAGCCCAAAGCACATGCTGTTTCCCATGCAGCTTCACTCTACCTGACCACTTTAAAGCTGGTGTCCCTGGAGTATGTGGTGGCTCTAAGGAGACAGAAGAGGCTAAAATAGCCCAAGAGCTTATCTGCTGCAGCTGGACTGTCCCACCAGTATGTCCCTGGCAATCTCTAGTGTTTCTCACAGCACATTTGGTCACGGAAAAGGGTGGAAAATCCACTTGAGCCTTTGGGAACATCTTGCTTATCTAGAACTAAATCTACCCAGGACAGAACGGGCAGAGCCTGCCCTACCCCCTGTACCCATCTACTCTTTCCTGACCCCAGGACACAAGTCACAGCCAAGATTGTGCCTAGATGTGCTGGGCGGCTTGCCTGCTCCTCCTCACAGCAAGGAGGAGGTGTGGCCAGGGTTCCAGCAGAAATCAGTGGGCAGGGGACCTCCAAGAGTATGCTCTGGGTACACAGGGCCCCCAGGCCACACGCCGCAGACTTCCCCAGCATGGAGTCTGAAAACGGGCCAGGGCAGGTCTCTCCCTCATTATCAAGTAATGTCCTCCCATCCAGCCCCGAGCGCAAGGTAACTAACCAGGAGAAAACCCAAGATCGCAAGGAACTCAGACCCAGCACTGCCTGGTGACCACGGACTTGGCAGCCACTTTCTCTGGACTCAGTTTCCATACTTGTCAAGCCAGGAGCTTGGGCCAAGCAATCTTCAATGAGTTTCTTTTTTGGGGGGCTCAGGACCTCCCCTCCATCAAATGAAATCTTATGCCAAAGTCTCCCTGCCCTACAATCAAGTAAAAGCCAAAGCAGAGGGCAGAGGTGCAGCTGCAGTGAGGATGCGGGATCTACCTGTTCACACCTCCTTTGTCTTCCACGCCTCGCCCGGCTTAGGGCTCTCCAAGTTTCCTCTGGAGTTTTCAGTCTCTGCAGACAGAACCTGAAGCCCCAGATCCTCCTTTCAAGCATCTATGGCTCAGACCTGAAGTTCTGTGGGTGGACTCTCTCAGCAGGGCTGGCAGTTCTCATGAGAACCGCTATTTCCCCTGACCACAGCTACTGTCCCTCACTGTCCCTCAGGGTGGGGGAGGAGTAGAGGTCAGGAAGATTAGGGGCTTTTTAAGGAAACTTCCAGGTCAGAGTTCTAAATCTGGAACTCATTTCTTATCTCTACTTTTTTCCCTACTTTGGGAAAACTGTAGGCTTCTGCTGATGTAGGTTTTCCCTTGGTGGCCTTCCAATGGGATAACACTTATCTCATCTAGTGAGACTGGCTGGTGTTTTCTGGGTCACTGTGATTCTCAAGTCACCCTGGGCTGGCTGCAGTGGCTTACACCTATGAGCTCAGTACTCTAGGAGGCTGAGGCAGGAAGACTGCAAATTTGAGCCCAATCTGGGCAACTTAGATTTAGTTGAGACCCTGTCTCAAAATAAGGGCACCCTGTACTGATATTCACAGGCAGCCTCAGCCCTAACTCAGGAAGTACTCTGGAAAGTCTTCTGCTAGCTCAAAGCTTCAGAAAAAAAATTCAAAATAGGAGCAAGCGCAGGACCAGTTTTTTGGATATCCACGGGGAGGAAGTAGCAGTCCCTACCTGCAGAGAGGGAAGCGCTTACTGAGTACTATATATACCCACACGTGCACCTCACGGAGTCATATGATGCCCACACACACCTGTCAGGACATCCAAGGCTAGCCAGCTAGCCTCAAACCTGGGTCTTCTGCCTTTGGGTCTGAAAGTCCCCATGCCCGGAAAGTGAGAACATGCTTTCTGTGGCTTGGTGAGAAGCAGGGTGTTTCCAGGCCCTGAACAAGCAGGTCACACAGTCCTCTCTAGATTGGCTCCTTCGTTTGTCACTACCTCTCAGAGGTGGGCCTGAGGGAGCGGGCACCAAGCCTGCCTGCCAAAAATGACATTCCCAAGTGGTAAGAAGGGAGGAGACTCGAGCCTCCATCTGCTTCCCTTTGAATCTTCCCATTTCCCAAGTCCACTGGCAGAGTCCAGGCTTCCCCAGATCAGGAACACCTGGGCAGCGGGGCGGCTGAGCTGGGCTTACACTATACATTTAGGGAAGCATTTGGAAAACAGGGCGGATGCTCTCGCAGGATCTTGGCCCTTGTTCTCCTCACTGCCAAGGACAAGCATCCTGAGGCCCACTCTCCAAGTGTTACGGAGACACTATGACAGCAAGCGGAATGCTGGGCTGGGAAAAATGGGTCTGCAATAGCTGGGACAAGCAGGGCCCAGGTAGGAAAATGGCTACGGTCACCCAGGCCTTGGGAAGTGGTGGCATCTAAGGCAAGGAGCAGATCGGGTCTGGTGCTCGGCATCGCTGCCCACATGTGACTCAGGACTGGCACAGTGGTGGAGGCAGCCGCAGAGGCAAGTGGCCTGTCTTGGCAGGCTGCAGAGATACAGAACATGAACTTGAGGCAGATACGTTCCTGGACAAGAGTACATGGCCCAGGCAAGGAGGGGGGGGGGCATTTTCTAGGGCAGAAGCAACCCTGTGTTCCAGGGCAGAGAACTGCCACGGGCTATGCCATGCCAGGATGGGGCCCTGGGAGGCTGGGTGGCAGAATGAAAGGGAAAAGCCCACTGGCCAGGGCTTTCTCAGCAGCCGCTGTCCTCCATTCCAGTCAAAACAAGGCCTCTCCCAGGGAAGAGGCCCAGCTGCGGTCGGTGTGGCCCATACACCGGGGCCTGAAGGAGGAACGACCCGTATTAACGATCCTACCATCCACCCAGGGAGGGGCTTCAACATCCCAGAGCCCAGGCAACCAGGGCAACAGAGCTGGCCAGGGTGACCCTTAGGCAGAGTCAAACAGGGACATAGACCTCTCAGGGGCCAGAGAAGGGAGCTGGGGTGGGGGATCCCTTGACTCCTGCCCCAGCAGGCTCCTGCCCCACGCTCCCTCCAATTCCCTCCAGCTCTGCAGCGTAATTGAAACCAGAAGTAGCGCTCTGCTGTGGACAAAGGCCCCTTGTCCAGGGCTCCGCACTCACGCTGCACTCTGGGCCTGACCCCTGCACCGAGGCTGGCTGAGAGCTGCTCCAAGGGAAGAGCCCAGAGCTCTTCTGCCCTGGGGCCCGGGCCTTGGCTTTCTGGTTCAGTCAGAGGTCGCTCTGTCAAAGCCCATCGGACCCCATCAGCTTAAGAAAGTGAGGCTGCCAGCCAGCCAAAGGCTCAAATGTGGGAACCACTGTCTCTGAGTCTGGGAGTTCCCATCCCAGAGCAGAGAGAAGAGCACCCTATCTATGGCTTTCAGTCCTCATTAGAGCCCATTTTATAGGTGAGAAAACTGAGGCTCAGAGAGGCAAAGCACTCACTCTGTTCTCCCATCTAATGAAGGGAGAAAGGTAGATTTGAAGCCCTTGACCTGTCTGGCCTCAAAGCCTCTTCAACACTGGCTGGGTGATGAAAATTCTCCCACAGTGTCCCTGCTAGCTGGTAAGGCTGTTCCTTCTTCGGATTTATTTTGAGGTGCTCAATAAACAGAAATGAATGAATCAACCAGTGAAAGTACAGATGTGCACATCACAGCGCTAACGAGCTCTTTCAGGCACATTCCATTCTTTGAGACTCACATGCTAGCAGGGAAGAGAGGAGATAACTATTCCCATCTAACAGACAGGGAAACTGAAGCTCCAAAAGGTCAAGGGGCCAGGAACCTTCAATCCAATGCTCTGCCCACAGCATCCACACTCAATATACCACTGGCCAAGCGGAGGGTAGACAGGAGACCTGACGAAGGAAGGGGCATGGAGCCAGGGATTCCTCCCTGAGGCCCAGGGGCCAGAGGTCGCTCGGCTTTGGAGGCCCCATGTGGCCAGTTACACTCTGGGGTCCTGCTGTCTTACCCCTGCCGGGAGAGATGACTGGAAGAGCACTAAGGCCAGGGTCTGGAGAGAAGACTGATCTCCATCCCCAGAGATGAGGCTTTGCTTTTGCCCCTCGCCTAAAACTATGAAGGTCTAAGGTAGAAACAACCCATATATCAGTTGATGGGTGAATGGATAAGCCAGACACAAAAGGATAAACACCGCATGACTCCACATAAATGAAGTAGTCAAACTCACAGAGGCAGAAGTTATAATGATGACTGCCAGAAGCTTGGGGGAGAGAGGGATGTGGGGAGGTACGGTTTAATGGGTACAGTTTCAGGAGTGAAAAATAAAAAAGTTCTGAAATTGTGATATGTACTGTGATATATACTGATGATGGTTATACAACAACACGAATGCACTTAATGCCACTCATCTATACACCTAAAAATGATTAAAACAGTGAATTTCATGTTATGTATATTTTACAATTTAAAAAACAAAGGGCAGGTAGAGTGGCTCATGCCTGTGATCCCAGCACCTGGGAGCTGGAAGCAGGAGGAGTGCTGTGAGTTTGAGGATAGCCTCAGTTCAAGGCCACCTGAATTACACAGTGAGACCTTGTCTCAAAAAAAAAAAAAAAAAAAGAAGAAGAAGAAGAAGAAAAAAAAGAAAGACTTTAGACATAGATGGTCGGATTTGCTAATCTGGGCTAAGGCAGAGGACTGGCCTTCCTGACCTCTTAAGTATCATTTACAATAGTTCTGATCATGCCAGGTATGGTAAACACACCTGTAATTCTAGTACTAGGGAGGCTAAGGCAGGAAGACTGCCTTGAGTTCGAGGCCAGCCTAGGCTATGTAGTGAGTGATGCGCTGAACTATAGAGCAAGATCTTGTCTAAAAAAAAAAAGAACAAAAACCAAAAAACTCCTCATGCTCGAGCTTCCAAGTGACACCATCAAGGATGTCAAAGAAATCCCCCCTGGTCTGCTCATTCCCCTCAGACACAGACTGCAAGCTTCCAAAGGAAGGAGGACGCAGGAGAAAGCATCCCATCAGACCTAAACTTCGCAGCCAGGGGTGCGGGAAAGTTACCACCAGGGAATCGGGACAGCTGGACTTCCTCCTGCCTGGAACGCTGTCTTCCCCTGTCCTGGAGTCTGGAGCACTCCTATGCCCAGGAAGGGCCACCAAGCAAGTTCATGGGAAAGTGAAACTGCCTGTGTGCGTGTGGGAGAGCGGAGGTGGAGGGAACTGTCCCCAGACCTGCGGCTGAGCTGAGGAGTGGGGCAGAGGAGGAGACAGGCAAGGGCCCAGGGGACAGGCAAGGGCCCAGAGCAGCTCCTCTGGCTTAGGTAACTCCTTGGTCTCAGACCCCTCTCCAGTCTAAGGCCGGGGAAGGACTGCAGTTGTGGGGCCCTAAGGGAGAGCTCTCTCTGGCCCAGTGAGTCAAGAAGGGTTAGACTCTGGGAATATGCTAATCAGCCAGCGAGTAGGTCCCAGATGGGGACAGCACATCTGGAGCCTAGAGCAGCATGGTTGGAAATAGACTAGGACAAACAAACAGGAGTCCCCTGGGGGCAGGGAGTCAAAAAGCAGACTGGGGGTGGGGGGGGGGTGCTCCTCTCTAAGTTCCTGGCTTGGCTGGACTGGGGGTGGGGCAGCAAGGAGGAGGTGAACGGTGGGGGGCCTGGACTGAGAACTTAAAGGTAATGACCCTTCAGTTTTTGAGGGATGCCTCCTGAGCCTGAAAGAGTGGATGAAGCTGCTGGTGACTAAATCTGCAGGGAGGAAAGGGAGACCCTCCCCTACGCACGTACCAAGCGCCATACTGACACCCAAACCTGCTCCATCCCAGAAGGACAGTGCCACTCACTCATGTGCCCTGCGGCTGACCCAGCATGACCAGCTTCGGGTGGAGGGCCCTAAATCTGGATCCCTTGCACAGCCGCTGATGGGCCTTGTAGCTAGCCACGTCACTCACTCTCTCTGCTCTCTCAGGTTCCTTGCCCCTAAAAGACAGGATTGGATTCCTTCTGGCCTCAAACGCTACAGATCTCTCCTCTTATTCCTTCCTTCACCTTCCTTCCCAGCTGCACTGCTTACAACCCTTCCTGCTTAGGGTTCCTTTATTTCCTGGGCCACTCCCTGAACATTCCTGCCTCCCAGCCTCTGCCATGCAGATCCTCCCCCAAAATCCACCCCACTCACTCCTTGGTCGATGCAGAGCCTGCCCACTTTGCGAGAATAATACAGAGCCTCAAGACACAATTACCGTGCAGGCCATTATATACAACAATCGATAGAAACTTAATAAAGTAAACAAAGCACTTTTGACAATGTATTAAAAAAAAGTACATCTAAAGACTATATACAACCTTAGAAATGAGGGGATTTAGGATAATACTCTGTGAAAATAGAAAAAAAAATCCCAAATACCCAGTATGATTAAACCTATATAAAAATACATAACTGGAGGAGGTAAAAAGGCACAAAATAAAATGGCTGTCCTTGAAGAGTGGGAGGGAATGGCTTGTGATTATGTTTCAAGTCTCTTTACTATGACTGCAGTTCTCTTTCTAACATAAACACTGCTTCCGGAATTAAAAGACCCAGTGCTCTCAAATCCCCCTCACTCACCTCCCTGAAGCCTCCCCACGGCCAGCCCACGATGACCTTTCCCTCTGAGTCCCTGGACCCAAGTCTCCCTCCAATTCCTCACAGAGCAGTGGGAGACCGCAGAGCACCTAGCGATGAGTTCTGGGGCCACTGCTGGCCCTGGTTTGAGTCCTCGCCCTTTTATCCCCAGCGACCTAGCACTGGACAGGCCACTTACCCCCTCCACCTCAGCTTTCTCATCCTCATAACCATGACAAGGTTCCCGCC
Source organism: Chinchilla lanigera (assembly GCF_000276665.1). NCBI lineage: Eukaryota > Metazoa > Chordata > Mammalia > Rodentia > Chinchillidae > Chinchilla > Chinchilla lanigera. The sequence continues at coordinate 2,537,997 of NW_004955481.1, forward strand.
CCTGGTGAAGCCCCCTGAGACCACACATACAAATATTTAGCTCTGTGCTGGGCTCTTCATAAACACCAGTGTTACAATTATTGTCACTGGCACGTTGCGTGGCTTTCTAGTTGTTGGCCTGTATCAGTGTACTTGTCTTTCCAACGCGACAGCAGGTTCTTCCAGGCCAGGCCCTGTGCCTCTCGGTGCACCCCACAGACGCACAGCAACCCCCCCTTCCTTCTCTTCCCCAATGCATTCTACTTCCTTCCTCGTGCACCAGGCAGAAAGGTCACCTGCCCAAAGATGATGATACCCCAGGCAAAGGCAGCTGTACGCTCATTTTATGCCATGAAACAGGATCTCAGGGCAGAATTTCACCCCAGCTCCTTGTCCAGGCTGCAAATACCGGGGCCCCTTACCCAGGTTGGGAGAGTTTTTGATCAAAGATTGAGATATTGGGACACTGTATGGAAGAGACAGCCTCGCCTTCCCTGAATACTGTCAGCAGAGGCACCGTGGCCAAGGTTCTTAACTTTGGTGCCTCGGTGTCTCATCTGTGAACGGAGGAGGACAGGATGGTCGTTTTCCTTGCAGAGGCATTGCAAGGACCACATGAGACATCTGGAAATGGACTTCTAAGGGTACGAACGCTGGAGACACAAGTTAGTGACTATGCTGCCATTTATGTTACTGAATGTTGTCCTCCACCCCTGGCTCCTGTTCCAGATCTGCCCCCCACCCCAGGCAAACCTAGAGGGGGAAGCATCACAGGAGCGAACATCTGGAGCTTGGGCAGTGGGTTCCCTCACTGTTCACTGGCTGGGCAGAATGGGAGAGGCCACCTGAGCATCCCTAAGGGCCCAGCCCTTACCGTGAGGTCACCTTTGGTGCCATCCTCAGTGCCTGCAGAAAGGGATCAGGCCTGGACTCTAGGGCTTGTGCTAGTTCCCTTCCTCCGCCACGTGGCAGGCAGGGAGGTGGGACAAGCTATGGGAACAGGCTGTACTATAGCTCTGTGTGGTCTGACCGTGTGCGGACAGCTTAATGCCGACTTTCCATGCAGTATGGCCATCCTTGGTAGTTCTGATGGTGGTCACACGGTGAGACTTTATGAGCCACAGCACGCCCCTGCGGGGGAGCCTCTCCTAGTCCATAGGAAGCTGGTGAGATGGTCCCACGGCTGGGGGCCAAGGGCTATGCCCAGAGGCCGAGTGCATGGGGACTTCAGAGGCCCCTGGAGGCCTCTGCCTCTGAACTGCCCACTCGCTGGCCCAGGTCAGCTGGCAGCAGAAAGGTTTGTGTTTCTTTTAATATCAACTCCCAAGCATTTAACATTCCTCGAAGCTTAAACACAGAAACATTTTCCTTAGCAGACTGTGCTTTCTGCTCTGCCAAACATAACCTGGCTGCCCCTCCTCCCCCCACTGCCTCCATCTGCTGCTGTCTCCAGGATGCAATGATTTATGGTGTGTTTCCCTTGGGCTTGTGCAGCTGAGCCAGGAAGGCAAGCAACAGGGCTGAAGTCCAGGTGGAGGATGCCTGGTCTCACCAGGGGTATCTGGATCTTAACTGGGTCATGGTGACCACTGAGCTGGCTCTTCTGAGGACCTCTGTTTACTCTTCCATTCCACAGCCACCCATGGCCCAGGAATTGTGGCGGCCACTTGTCTCTTGGCTGGGTAGCCCGGCTCAGAATCCCTTCCCTGCCTGTCCATCTGGCCCAGCCCAGAGACGTGGTGATGGGGTTCCCGCTGCTTATCCCTACAGGGTAGGTTCCAGGGAGTGGGTTTAGAGAGCTTTCTCTCATCATCTCCATTTCCTAAATAATGAAGAACTGGCTTGTGGTTGCCTAGCTGCACTGTCTCCCTGGCGACGGTTCTGAGGAGTGGGGTGCAGGTCTCACAGCCTCAGGAAGCTATGTGCTCAGGAACATGGGTGGCATGAGGCAGATGGCTGAGCTTCTAGCGAATGGTGCCATCACCTCTGTTCAGATACTGCAGCCTGAGACAGGTGTGGGGGGAACAGGAGACTCATACAGCTTCCAGTACACCAAGAATACCCAGTCAAGATCCTGATACCAAACTACAGCTTTAAGATTCATCAGAGAACAAGCACTTCCTGCAAAAAATCACAGTACAGCTCCCTGTTGCAGACAGGGTCCTCACAATCCACATTCAGAGCATGTTGGAAAAATCATTAAGAAGCAACAGCACCCCATGTCCAACACCAGTATGTATCTGTGATTGTCTCCTTTTGAAAGAGAAATTAAAATTTTAAATAAAGCCTGCCAAAACCAGATGGACATGTCTGGAAAAGCCTGATAATGGGACATTTCTTCTTTTGTGTAATCCATGCTTGTTTAACTGACAGACTTGCAATGTAACTTGAGATGTTTAAACTCCCTTAGCAACCCATGATGTCACCCAACCCTCCCATCAGAATGTGCCAAATCTACCTTTGTACCTCCCTGCTTGCCCTTCCTATAAAAGTCCCAAAACCCTGCCAGGGTTTAAACAAGCATGGGTTACACAAAGGAAGAAATGTCCCATTATATTTGAAGTTACATTGCAAGGCCATCAGTTAAACAAGCATGTGTTAACTAAAGGAAGAAATGTCCCATTGTTAGGCTTTTCCAGACATGTCCATCTGGTTTTGGCAGGCATTCTTTTTTCTTTTTCTTTTGTCTTTTTGAGACAGGGTCTTGCAATGCTGTTCAGGCTGGCCTTGAGCTCACTTTACAGCCCAGGCTGGCCTCAAACTCACAAGGATCCTCTTGCTTCAGCCTCCCAAGTGCTGGGATTACAGGTGTGCACCAGCATGCCTTGATGGGCATTCTTGGCAGGTTTTATTTAAAATTTTAATTTCTCTTTTAAAAGTAGATAATAATGGATACATACTGGTGTTGAACACAGTGCCCCTACCTCTTTGGGAGAGAGATCCCAGTCATGCTCACTGGTATAATAAATTGCCCCCTAAATCTTCTTGGTGCCATTTCTTCTTGTGTTTGGTCTGTTTTCTGTAACACTTCTTGGTTCCCTCACTGCAAAGACTGTGCTCACTGCTTAGGTCACCAGCTGAGGACTGGCAGCTGAAGCAGCAACCTCTCCCAGCTCCCTGATGGGAAGGTGCACCCTCCAGCCCTTCTTGGAGTCCCCTCAGAAGCCTGGACCAGAGGCTTCTGCTTAGCACCAAGGACCCTTGTCTGATCCAAAAAGAGAGGGAAGGACACAGTTAGGTCAGGTCATCAGATAAGGTAAGGTCCCCAGGGGTTACCCCAGTCAGTCTGTAAGTCAGTCCTGCTCAGCCGAGCAGGAGGACAGCTTGATCACCTCTCGTTAGTTGAGGCCACCTGCAAGGAAATGAGTTTGGAATGTTTAACCTCTGAGTGCCTGCTAAATGACTGTGCGAATGTTTGTAATAGATGGTGAAGGCAGTAGGCCACTCCATCTGTGTTGCATGGTGAAAGACCCCTCCAGGACCTCAGAGCTACAGAGCTTGGGTGGGTCTGATTTCTGTGGTTCCATCATTGTGTCTAAGTGGCTCAAAGGCGATTCAACCTCTGTAATGGGAGTCTGACCTGGGATGGGATTTATATGTCCACACCTACTGCCTGGATGGACTTAGTTCCCATGAGGGGAACAGCCAGAGCCAACGAGCGTTTGGTTCCTCATTTGAGGAGCACCCGCCCTTTGTCTATTACATCACCGTTCAAGGGTATACTATATACACTGTAGGGAGACGGAATGGCTACAAGTCAGAGTAAACCTACAGTCCTCAACTGTATGCTGAAAAACTTCAAAAGAGAATTCCTTGATGACTATAGAGTAAAAATGAAACCACCGGGGCTCTGAACCTACTGTGAAATTGACTGGCCAGACCTGTGTCCTGATTGGCTGCCTGAAGGAAGTCTCAGTGTTGAGACTGTCTAACAAGTCTGGAATAGCACAGCAGACCCAAGGCTGGCTAACCCAACCAGTTCCCTTATATATGGATTCTCTTAACCTGTGTCAGAGCCTGCCACCTTGGCTCCACACCTGTGCTCTGCATGACAAAAGGACCATCTTGGTCATCCAAACAAATTCCTGAGACTGCCTGAGACCCTCCCAGGCCTGCCCTAAACCAGAGAAGCTTTATCTTGTCCTACCTGAAGCCCCCGAGTCTGATCTGCCACCTCCTTATGTTCACAGGCTCCAAGCTGCTCAGCTAGCCTCAGTGTCCCTACACTGATCCAAACGCCAACGCCACAGTTGCGGGGGGCGGCGGGGAGGGGAGCCCTGCCTTTCCAAATTCCTTAACACAGCAGGCATTGCCACTGTGGCCGGGCTACTGCCACAGCCAGGGCTACTGCCACCACAGCCTCCTTGGTCAGAGTTGCTGCCATCACAGCCAGAACTGCCGCTGCCACCCCTCCTCCCAGCATCTCTGACATCACTGCCGTCAAGTGCATCTCAGAACCAACATCTGTTTTCACCCGCTCCAGAGGCACCTTCTAGTGGCTCCCTGGCTCCATCAGCTATTCCTGATTTCACTGGACCCATGCTGCCTACCCAAGCCTCTGCTCTAGAATTTCTCACATTATCCAGTGGCCCGTATCTCCCACCCTCCCAGCCCGCTGCCATCTGGCCTCCATCTCAGACTCCACAGCTCCACTGCCAACAACCACTGCAGTGCCTCCTGAACCTGACTGATTCCTTATCAAGTGCTGTCAATGTGGACAGAAACACTAACAGCCCTATCAGCCATTGCCTCCATTCTGCCACTGAGCTCAGACCTCCAGTTCATCTCCAGCTGCTGCTTCATGTCTACCCCGGAGCTCAGGGAGGCACACCCAACCAACTGCCCTTGATGTATTATCAGCCATCTAGTTCTACTAGATCTGAATTGGAAACACCACAACCCGGACTACTCAGAAAAGCCCCAGGCAATGACTGACCTCCTTATATCCATTTTCCAGACCTACCTGCCAACATGGGATGACCGTCAGCAGCTCCTTTTGATCCTGCTTAATACTGAAGAATGCTGCCACATTCTAGATGAGGCTCAGGCCTGGCTAAAATCAAAAGTGCCTGCCACTGCAGTTCATCCTAAGGCTTGGGTGAGCACAGTCCTCTCCTGAGTGCATCCAAACTGGGACTGCAATACGGCAGAAGGCCATGAGGCCTTAGATCGGTACTGCACAGCCCTCCTTTTGGGGCTCAAAGAAGGACGTAAGAAGCCAACATGTCTAAGATTATAGAAGTTATCCAAGAACCCAATGAAAGTCCAGCTAAATTTTGTGAGAGACTCTGTGAAGCCTACTGCGTCTATACACCCTTTGACCCAGAGGTGGCACAGTCAGCCTCTGACATTGGAAGAAAAATCCAAAAGGTTGATGGCTTTGTTGGCATGAACTCCATGCAGTTACTTCAGATTGCTCAAAGGGTTTTTGTGAACTGAGAGGGAGAAGAAAAGAAAGAACAATGATGTGAGGCAGATCGCAGAACCCAGCAAAATGCTGTTCTCCTGGATGCAATATTAGGAAAGTCTGTTCCTGAAATACCTCACCAAGGCCAATCCCTCCACGGCAACTGATACAAGGGGGACCCACAAGCCTCACAACCTAAAACTGGTGGCACACCTTATGTTCTGGTGGCTGACTAACGTGCTCACTGCAGACAATTTGGACACTAGAAAGATAAATGCCCCCTCTGTCTGTGGGATGAAAAGAAACCTGACTGTCTGGAGCCACCCCAGCATGAGTCTCTTCTTCCTCTCTTTGATAACAACAAATACGACAGACCAGGCTCCATTAGACTGGACCCCTGGGAGACCATGGCCATTGCCAGAATTGGGAGAAAATCTATGACTTTTATGGTGGACAGTGGGGCTGAACATTCAGTTGTAACTCAGCCTTCACGCCACTGACCTCCCAGTGAATCCAAGTTGTTGGCACCACAGAAACTCCCTCTGAAAAGAAATTCTGTCAGAGCAGGTCCTTCGAGATTGGTAGACACTTTATCAAACATGAATTCTTATACAGGCCTGAGTGCCCTATTCCTCTCCTGGGATGTGACCTCCTCTCCAAGTTGGGAGCAACCATTTCTTTCACTCCAAACCAGCCAGCTTCCCTCATACTTGGGTTCATTGCTCCAAACTTGATGTTGACTCTGACTGTTCCCCAAAAAAAGAATGGCACCTGCATCAGCCTGAAATTCCTGTCAATCATGACCCTGGAGTTCTGAGAGACTTGTTTCCAGAACTACGGGCAGAGGACTTACCTCTGGGGCTTGCAATTAATCATGCTTCCTTGGTGATTGACCTCTGTCCCACTGTAATCCCTGCTGCTGCTAAATGGCACCCTATGTCAAGAGAAGCCCGACTCGACATCTGGCCCCACATCTCCCACTTGAAGCAATTTGGAATCCTGGTAGACTACCAACTGCCTTGGAACACTCCCTTCCTCCGAGTGAAAAAGCCAAACGGGGACTACCGGCCAGTGCAAGATATCCATGCCATCAACTCAGTCACCACAATTCTGCATTCAACCACCCTCAACCCTTATATTCTCCTGGGCCTGCTTCCCCCTAATGTTACCTGGTTCACCTGACTGTACTTAAAGGATGTGTTCTGTTTGCCAGTTGAAGCTGTCAGCTGCCTCAGTACTAGGCATTCCTGATGTGATAAAACCCTTTAACCTGTTTATTGATGAACAGAGGCACATAGCATTGGGGGTTCTAACACAGAAGGTCAGCCCCTGGGAAAGACCCATTGCCTATTTGTCAGAGAACCTGGATTCAATGGCCAAAGGCCGGCCTTCTTGCCTGAGGGCACTGGCAGGGATGGTCCTCCTGATCAAAGAGGTTGACAAATTAACTTTGGGACAAAATCTAACCATCTGGGTGCCACATGTTGTTCTAGAGCTACTCAATAGTCAGGGACATTGTTGGCTCTAGAACTACTGTGTCACTCAGTATCAAGGACTACTTTGTGGAAATCCCTGACTTAGTTTCCAACTGACTAAAACTCTAAATCCAGCTACTTTCCTGCCCACTAAGCTTGGCCCCCCGATCATGACATCTTGCCTTAACTGATGAACTCTTTGCTAGCTGGCCAGACTTGCAGATGGAACTCTTGTCTGATGCTAAGTACACCCTGTTTATGGATAGATGTAGCTCAGTAAAGAATGGGAAACACAAGGCCAGACTATGCAGTTGTCACCACAGAAGAGGTGCTCCTAGCTGAGCCTCTTCCTCAGAACTGGTCTGCTCAATGAGCTGAACTATGGGCCTTAATACAAGCTCTCAACAGGGCAAAAGAGAAAAAGGAAAACATCTACATTGACTCGAGGTATGCTTTTGCTGCTGTCCATTCCACAGAATACTATACAAAGAATGTGGATTTCTCATGGCAGAAGGAAAAGAAATTAAAAACCAAGATGAGATTTCTCAACTCCTGCCTGTAGTTTGGAAACCAAAACAGTCACCATTATCCATTGTACAGCACACCAAAAGGTAAAGGGCACTGTCACTCTCAGAAATAACAAGGCCAATAAGATTGCAAAAATGGCGGCTGAGGGCTCCTCTTGAGGAACAAATGATCTGAAACAAAACTTGGAAGTTCAACATAAAATACCCCCTAGAACTGTCCTCAGTCTTTGCAGTGAGCCTCCTCCGCTACCCCAGGGAAAAAAAAAATTAAATGGACTCAATAGGAAAGGGCCCACATTACCAGAAGACTGCATGATGGTTCCTCAAAATCTGGACTATGCCTGGGTAAAATGTCATCATGACATCCATGGAGGAAAAAGTGCTATGAATCAGCTTCTAAGCCATTCCTATTATATTCCAAAACTAGCCTAACCTGTGCTGTGCTTCTGTTAGAGATGTCAAATCTGTGTAAGGACTGAACCCCTCTCTGGACCTAAACCCCTACCTGGTATCCAACACACTAGACTTTCCCCTTTTGAAGACCTACAGACAGATTTTACAGAACTCAAGCCATGTAGAGGCTACAAATATCTTCTGGTACTTGTCTGTACTTATTCTGGGTGACGAGAGGTATGTCCCACTAGAACAGAAAAAACCACTGAGGTCTGTAGAGTATTACTAACAGAGATTATCCCTAGACATGGGCTGCCCCTAGCCACAGGCAGCAACAATAGGCCTATATTTGTGGCAGAAATAACCCAGAAGCTGACTACAAAAAAAAAAAAAAAAAAAAAAAAAAATCAGATGGAGCTTACATACAGCACACAGGCCCCTTCCTCTTGTTAATCTCAGTAGTCACCCTAGGGTTCTGGGCTGCGTCCCTAGAAGACTGGAAAGTTCCCCATAAGGTCACTTTCATTCTCTTCTACACTGGTATAACCGCTGGTCTGTGTACTCTGGGAATTTTAAAAAAAATGAATGGGACATTAAAGTCAATATTGACTAAATAAGTATCACCAAGAAACTCAGGTACCATGGGTAGATTTGCTTCCCATGGTCCTCCTCAAGGTCTGAAGTTCATCAGGACCCACAAGATATACTTTTGAAGTCTAGTATGGGAGACCCCCACCCATAATTAGGGGTCTCTAGGGAGATCTATGTCAGCTAGGTAACATATTTCTGCAGGAACAACTTACACAGATAGGAAAAACCTTTTCTCAAATACATAAGAATATAGCTGAAAGGCCAGTCATCTACACACATACTTTCAATCCAGGGGACCTAGTGTGGGTAAAGGACTGGAAACAGGAGACCCTACAATCCACCTGGAGTGGCCCCTACTTAATTATTCTGACCACACCCACAGCAATAAAGGTTTCCAAGATCCAGCTGTGGATCCATCATTCTCAGATCAAGAAAGCTCATCCTGATGACTGCTGGAAAGCCTATCTGGATGAGTCAACTCCTCTGAAGACACCCCTGAGGAGACAATGCACTCAGAGCCCTGCACCCATCACTCTGGAAGCTGATGGGTCTATACACGGCTAAAGCTGGACGGACACCATACACCAGAGCGCATGCCCTAATTAATTCGTGTTCTGTTACCCAGTTTGGTTTCTAGTCCCCTTCCTCTTGTTAATCTCAGTAGTCACCCTAGGGTTCTGGGCTGCGTCCCTAGAAGACTGGAAAGTTCCCCATAAGGTCACTTTCATTCTCTTCTACACTGGTATAACCGCTGGTCTGTGTACTCTAAACTACTTTTCTTAGGGTCAGAATGATTGCCACTTCTATCCTGTGCCTGTTCCTGCTCAGGCTGCTTAGCCGCCAAGCTTGCCAAGCAGACTCAGGACACCGGGAGCTCCAAACCCAACATTATGGCACTGACCAGTGATTCTGAAGCAGACCGGATGGGACCCCTCTCAGCCTAAAGTGTACCTTTATGTATTTGATGCATGCCCAATTCAAACCAACAATCCAGGTTGGGATACCCATGCCTATTTCACAGGATGCAAACGAGAGTATTGAACCAACATCTCTGAAAATGATTCTTCTGATTAATTAAAAGAGGGGGGGAAAGGAAAGAGAAATTAAAATTTTAAATAAAGCCTGTCAAGAATGCCTGCCAAAACCAGATGGACATGTCCAGAAAAGCCTGAAAACAGGACATTTCTTCCTTTGTGTAATCCATGCTTGTTTACTTAATGGACTTGCAATATAACTTGAGATGTTTAAACTCTCTTAGCAATTCATGCTGTCACCCAACCCTCCAATCACAATGCACCAAATCTGCCTTTGTACCTCCCCACTTGCTCTCCTGATACAAGTCTCAAAACCCCACTGGGTGGGGCTCTGACTCTTTGGGAGAGAGATACCAGTCAGGGGCACCAGTGTAATAAACTGCCTCCTAAACCTTCTCAGTGCCACATCTTCTCATGTTTGGTCTGTTTTCTGTAATACTTTGATTTCATTGTTACACAATCTACCCTCAGTATGTCAAAAGTATGAGACCTCACAAGATGCCAGAGAGGAGTACAGATGGCTCCACACTGAAGCCTAATTCTCCTGACAGGTAAGTGCATAGTAGCCATTTTCAACAGTGGCAGAATATCCCAGAGATCCAAGCTGCAAGCAAGGTCCTTTCCCTTCTGCATATTTACAGGACACCAAGAAGCTCAGCTGAGGCATATACTCTAACCCTGACTGAGGATCTGCCTCTGCTGATAGCCAGAGGACCCACCCTAAGCCAGTGTCTTCCAACATAGGTTGAGGATGGTCCAGTAATCCTAGTGGCAAGTCAGAGCCAGCCCTTAGCAATCCAACCAGCTCCAAACTCTTCTGGTAGAACAGCAAATGCCTGTAATGTGCGCCTCGTTGCTGACCCATGCCCGCGGCACACTGCACTTATTAAACACAGCGCTCTTCCCTCCTGCTGAGGACACAGTCTCAGAACACTTCTCCACACAGTGTTCCAGGAAAAAGCCACCGACAGACTGAAACTAGAGCACAAAAGCAAAGGCAGCTGGTATCTCTCAAGTGCATCTTGCAGAAATATGGGTGGCCAACCTGAGCCAGGAGCGGGGGCCTGAGCAACCAGGCACCCACAGGCTTCTGAGGTTACAGTAAGAAGCCATGGCCAGCAGGAGTATATCACCACCTTGGGAAACATTTTTTAAACCAGTTTTGAACCAAAGTTGGAAAAGGCCAAGCACATACAGACCAAAAACCTGAGCCAGAAGGACTCTTTCTCAATTGGTACCACACAATCTGGTGCTTCCCAAGCCTGGCCAGGTGCCCTGGATCCTCACCTGGATCTGTCCTTTGCCCATGATCTTGTCCACGATCTCGTTATTGTCCTTGTTGACCTTGGTCTTGTCATAGCACTTCTCATAGCACAGGATCCTCAGGGACTGAGAGCCCTCCAGCTCAATCTCAAATTCCTGGAGAAAGACAAGACAAAAGGTCTCGAACCTCTCAAGTCAAGACACACAGCTTTCCAGCAGGTCTGGACATCAGGTTGCAAGGCTGGGGTCAGCAGGGCCCATGAGGGATACATCACAAGACGTGGAAGAGCATCTGTACTTTCTGGAGTTCCCAGAGGCCTCCAGACCACTGATGTGGTGAAGTTTAGGGGTCTGAGCTAAAACCCCAGGGTTTGACACTCACTGACACAAACTTCATCTGAGACCTAATGGACAGGGATTGGAAGGTGCAAGGCTAGGGAGATGGAGCTAGTCCAACCAAGAGTTAAAAACAAAGGAAGTAGGATAAGATGGGCATGCTTGGTGACAACAGAAGTCTTTGTGGGGACACCAGTCCCCTCCACTCACCTCATCCCACTTGGGCTCTGTTGTATCCCGAAACACCCTGGTTTTAGCTTTGCTGACAAAATAGCCAAAAGAATCCACCTCCAGGGTACAGTACAGGTCTGCAGAGGGAAGGACAGATGGAGATATATCAAGTAAGGCCTGAGAGGACCAGGAATGGGGCCGGGGGTGTGGGTGGTTGTGAGGGCCTGGGGAAGAAGGGGAACAGTGCATCTGACCTTTTAACTGTCCCTTATAGAAATGCTCTAAAAAAGAGTCTGGGTGTTGGTAACAGAAGGCATGGATTCTACCGCATCCCCCATGTGATCCTGTCAAGTCCCCTGAGCTCTCAGAACCCCAGCTTCCTGACGTGTAAAGTGGAACATCACAGAGGGGTGCCAGGGACTGGGGCAGATAATGGGCCTGGAGAGGTTCTGAATGTGCCAGGGCACTGTCCACACAGTGGCCATGTTCTCATTTTCTCCAAGTACACAGTAGGCATGCTGTAAATTAACGGCGTTATTCAGCATTTCTGAGCTCTTAGTCATCTGAGGATTAATGAGATCTGGTTCCTACATTCAAAGAAGTCACAGTGGGAGAAGCAAATTATAAGCGGCAAAACAGCATGCCAGGTGCTGTAACCAGGCTCACCCCGAATGTGATGGGGACACAGAAGGAGAGGCCAGTTCACCCCAGGAATTCAGGGAGGTGCCCCAAGAATGCTTCCTGAATGACTATTTGTAGGCCAATAATGTAACCTCTGCGAGATGCCCACAGGAAGACAGGCAAAGGCAGATCTTGCCTGCCAGAGACAAAGAGAAGGGAGTGGGAAGGGACAGGCCGAGAGGGGAGTCAGAAACCCTGGGTTTGTGGATCCTGTGTGATGTTCAGTCCTTCCACTTCTCAGTGACTCAGTGACTTGGCAAATGGACAGAAAGTATAAACTATCTAGCTGGCTCACATTCCTGTTGGGTATAAAGTAGAGGAAAAGTGTAACTGGGTCTGGGGCTGTAACTCAGTGGTACAGTGCTTGCCCAGCATGTGCAAGAACCTGGGTTCAATCCCTAGCACCATATTAAAAAAAAGTATAATTTGTATTTTGTAAAATGCTAAACAAGTGATGCATGCCTATAACCCCAGCACTCAGGAGGCTGAGGCAGGAGAATCACCGCAAGTTCAAGGCCAGTCTGGACTACACAGAGAGTTCAAGGCTGGCCTGAACTACATAGTGAGACTCTGTCTCAAAGAAAACAAAAAGCTGAAAACAGACTTACTGCTGCTAAAATCTGTAGTACCATTAACCTACAGATTGAGGAGATGATGACAAAGAAAAAAGGGGAAAGGTACATGATGGCACTGTACATAGCTGTATTTAAGTTCACTCTCAGTATTAACACATGTGATTGCTTTTTATGGAGACAGAAGCTGAGGTTCAGAGAGAATAAGAAACTTGCCCAAGGTCACACAGCTTGCAATTGGCAGATGTGGGACTGGAGTCCAAGTGTTTGTAGTTCCAGGGTTTCAGATACCTGGAGGGAGGGCTTGGGGAAGAGCAGATCTTTTGGCCAAAGGGCAGAGATGATTCCCCTGCCAAGAGAAGTTGCTTCCTAGCCTTTGGGGCATTACCCCACAACTCAAAGCATGCTGGCAGGGCCCAGCCTGGACAGAGAAGAACAGGTGGTGACAATGGGTTCACAGGGACTTTCTGGGACATATGAACATGGCCCACCCAACCTCCTCCTAGAGCTGGTAGTCAGGGGCACTTACTGGCTGATTGTTTAAACCCCTTTGCAGAGTGGACAATGACATGGAGGAAGCCATAGAGTCCTGGAGACTCGTCGTCTGCAAGAGAGAAAAGCCCCCAGAGTAGGGGGTGGTGAGCAGCTCACCCCCTTTCTACCCGAGGGTGGTGGGAAGTCAGAGTGAGAGGAAGCCTGAGCCTCAGTCCAACAGCACCACCTGGTGGCTGACTGAGAAAGTCTCCAAAGCCCCCTGCTTCCTGCCCGGGGAGCTGCCAGGAAGGGCAGTGACCTTCTTCCCTCTGCTTAGTTTGGGAGAGCAGTGCACCGCAGGGTCCTGGTACCTCCCCCCGGGGTTCTTTCCCTTCCTCTGAATGCCTATCTCTTGGGTGCCCTCCTCAGCCAATCCTCCAAAGTGAAAACTAATAGAGAAGAGAAGGCTTCGCTCTGTACACTGCTTGAGATGACCCTGATACGCTGAGGGGAGCTCATCCTGAAACCCCTTTCACAGAGCACTTCCCTCCCAGCATAATGGGCGGCCAGAATTCACTTGCTCTGGGCCAGTTTCCAGCCCCAGTGACAGTTCTCCTGGCTCAAAAGACTCCTCTAGGCTCCTTGGCTTACCAAGTGGCCTCCAAACTCCCTTGCTTACCATTCAAATCCTGCCAAGACCTGGTCCCTGGAAACTTCTGGCCTTATTTCCCATTTACTACTATAATCTAACTACCACTCCCCCGACCCCCACCAGAAAAAATGCAGCCTTTTGCTTCCATTATCTGACTACCTCACGGACTCAGCCCAGTTCTGGCACACAGGGCGCCAGGTTCTTTTCTCACACCAGAGAGCACCGAAGAGAGCCTGGGAGCCACCCCGGGGCCCAACGGAGAGTAAGATCTCTGTGTGCCCGGCAATGAAACAGTCCTTCTGGTTGAGCAGCGATCAGCCACTGGCGGCCACGCGTCTGGCTAGGCGCTTACAAAAACCCCAACCGTGCCCCCCGGGCTTGGACCTGCAGGTTGGGCAACCTTGGGCTCCAGATCTTACCATCTTTATTGCTGGTGACAGGAATGTTGTGTACAGTCCTAAGCTTGAAACAGGATCCTGTGAGCACCTGGAGCTCCACGGAGCTCAGGACAAAAGCCTGGAGATCTGCAAGAGGAGCCAAGAGACGGGGAGCATCAGCACAGGTCCGCAAGGACCTGCTGCTCCTCCTTAGGGACTGCTTAGGGAGACAGCTGAGTTCTCAGGGTTGGTCCTCACGACGGGGTACAACTTGTAACATCCCTATGGGTACAGCTGTCGGTGCTATCAATGGAATAAGAGGAGAAGCTAAGCGAAGAGGCTCATGTGTGTGTTTTGGGGACAGTGAAAGCCAAGAGCGAGGGAGGATGATACACATCCTGAGCTCTGGGTCCAGTCCTACCGCTAACTCAGCATATGCCATAAGCAAATCACTTCGATTCTTTGGGTTTGGACTGATCAGTAACATCAATTAAGTGTCACTTCTCCTGGCATCTTATAATAGTGGCTAAGAGGACTGAAGAAGAGATACTGGACATGAAAATGTTTGGATGTGCCGAAGGCCCAGCGTTGCCATGGACACCCTCAGACCAGCATAGAACAGGGCAGGACTTTACCCTTCTTCTGTAGTTTCTGAATTGCTTCTCTCCACTCTGACCTCTCATAGTCCGAGGACAGTAAGAACAGGTAGCTCTGAAGAGAGGAGATGAAAATTCAGTGGGGTGACCGCAGTTAGGCCAAGCATATTTCCAGACTATGGGGCCCCCAACAAAACTCTTCCTTACCCAGACACCCCTGAGCTTGGAGGCAGCTGCGGTGGTGGTGGTGGGGGCTAATTCTGAGAAACCAGGTAACAGATGTGACAGTGCTAGTGATGACTAGCAGAGGGCCCTTGTTTCACACCAGCAGGGAGAGACAGTCCAGGGCTGGAACCATGGCAGCCTCTTTGGGAAGTGGAGGCCCTACTCTCTGCTTCCCCCAGGTCAGGGCCAAGAGCCATGGTGAGGGGGCAGCCCTGGACTAAGGAAAGGGGCAGCATCTGTTCTACCCCCACCCTTCCTGACCTTTCCATTCCGATTGTGGATCCGAAATGGGATTGTAGGGGAATTGAGCAGCAGCAAGAACTCATTCTCAAACATCTTCTTCTTGAGGCGCTCAATGGCCCGGCTCTGCCCTTTGTTGGCTTTCTGTGGGGGACAAAGCACAGATGGTTTCTCTCACAGTCAGACCTCCACCTCTCACACAGTAGCTTGAAGCACAACACCCCCCTGTGTGTTGCTCGTGGTTTTCTATTTTTTAAAATTTATGATATTTTGACATCTTGGGAAACCTAGCTGGGCAAGGAGAAGAGAGAAGCACACCTTTCATATGCAAACCAACTACTCCCCGGCTCAAATCCCCAGCCATCCCTTATGAACCTCGCACTCACCAGACATGGATTGCATCTGCCCCCAATCACTGGGGCCGGGGCCAGACAACTAGAGACCAGCCCAGTGCAGTCTCTCTTGCCCTGCCTTGCTTCTGCTGTAGCAACCCCAGGAATCCTGTGGCCGACGCTTCCCCTTCTTGCTCCCCCTGCCTCCTGACCAGTCCCACAGCTTCCTTCTGTGGCCTTGTGAGGGGCAGTGCCCCCTCTTCTCTTAGGAACTGTAAATAAATAGAAATCTTCCTGTACCATTAGCTTGTCTGCACCATTGTTTGGTCATCTTTGTAAATTAAACCCGCAGTACAGCAGAGACACCCACTTGAAAAGCCTCAGACACCTTTCTGGGTAAACCCCGGATGGCAGCCTGGCTGCACAGCCTCCCACGGCTGGGTTCCAGACTCTGAGCCCCGCCTGACCTCCTGCCCCTTCAGCCTCTGTCTCCAGGAGAAGGCTTGGCCAGCTAAGCCTTCTCTGCTGATAGCTTCACATTTATGGTGGTACCTCAGTTCACAGACTTAATTCATTCCATGATTCTGGAAAAGATGGCCACGTTCATGTTCATCACCCGACGTTCACAAGCAAAAACAAAATTTTGCCAAACGCTTCTGTTTGCAAATCAAACTGTTTGCAAACCAAAGCATTTGTGAACCGAGGTACCACTGTATTTCTTCCAGGATCTCCTCCCTTACAATAACTGCTACGAGGCTTCCTGTCTCAGTTCTGATGCAGTTCTCAAGCTCCTTAGTCAGAATTAATCTAACTAATCTAATTTTTTAATCTACCAATCTGGCAAAATCATTATGACTGCTCATAGCCAGTGTTGTGATGGTGTGGGGACCTATGGCTCTCACACACTGCTGGGGAACATCACCAGACACAAGTTTTTCAGAAGTAAATCTGTCAATTAAAAGCACACACCATCTGCCCCAGCCACATCACTTGTAGAGAATCTCCGAAAGAAATACGGCCAGTGATGGGTACTACTGCCCAGCTTCCTAAGGGTTAAGAATCAGAAACAATCTCAATACTCAAATCCTTTGCTGTGCAGTCAAGCAACAGTGTATAATGCTGCTGCTAAGAGAAATCTGAGTAGATCCAAAGAGCCCTAAGGCACAAGTAGATGAAAAGCTTAAAAAGCTGCAAAACAACATATGTGGTCCTGTCTCATTTAAGAAAAAAAAAAAAAAATCACATACACCATACACATACACCCTGGTGTAAGTACAGAAAGAACATACCTCAAACTGTTAAATAACAGGAGGCAGGTAATAATCAGTTTCACTCTATTCACTTCAGTATTATGAGCATTTCTTATTACAAGTCAGTATTACATTGGTTATTATAAAAATTAAAGTTTTAAACACTGTTATTAAAAACCATAGTAGCATAGGGGCATAGCTCAGTGGTAGATCCCTGCTTGCCTAGTATATGTGATGCCCTGGGTTCCATCCCCATCGCTGCAAAAAAGGAAGGAAGGAAGATAAAAGAAAAGAAAGAAAAGAAAAAAGAACAGAATAAATCTCAACTTCTTCTGTGACTTGGGACTCTGTCTTTCCAGTCACTCTTGTCACGCAAGTCCTGTTCTGGCCCTGGTGCAGCATACACCTACCTCCTCCCCTGGACAAGGAGCTCCATGAGTGTCTGACGCCCCCCACCCTCGGTGAATAGTGGGGCTCACTAAGTGCCAACCTGACCGAGTGCAAGGTCGTGTCTGCTCACATGGGGCAGGAGGGAGAGAATACAGGCTGGGGTGAGGGGCATGCATGCCAGTGGCCCCTGAAGTAGTGACACTGGGCCGTGCCAGATGGAGAAGAGGCTGGGCCGGCCTTCAGGAGAGGACAGCTGTGCTGTCTGGGAGCTCCCTCTGGGCAGAAGCACCCCTAGTTAGACTTTCAGTACCAGGACACTCTCCCTGCCCCAAGCACCCCTGTGCCTGTAGTCTTCTTTTACCCTGCTCAGAAAGCAGAGGCTCTTTGGTCATAGATTTCTCAATAGCTGGGTATTAAGCACCCACTGACCATGTGATAAGTACTAGGAGCATAGAAACAGAGAAAATAATCCATTCCCTGGAGTTCAAATTCTAGTGAGGAAGAGAAGAATTTGACCAAGCAATCATAATCAGCACCATTAAAGCAAAGCCAAAGGTGAACATCAGGCACCTAACCCAGACTGTGGTGGATGTCAGAGGGGGGCTTCCCAGGGGAGGGGGTTCTAATTGAACCCACATAGGTGAGGAAGAGTCCAGGCCCACAACACCATCCCATGTCCTTTCTTCTGAGAAGACTCCTCCAAGGAAGCTTTCCTCCAGCCACTAGTTTTGAATATATTAACGTAAGGGTCCACATTTTCCTCTAAATGGTGCTTTGGCTATATCTCATGGGTTTTGGTATGTAGAACTTTCATTTCCATGTAGTTCTAGAGAGATCAGTTTCTTTTTTGATTTCTTCTTTAAAAGTTTTAATTTTCCGGTCATATAATTAATATTCTAGTTGTTGATTTCTAATTCTCCTGCAGCGTGGCCTGTGAACACGACCTGTATGGCATCAATTATTTTTAAAATTTTGAGATTTTAGGCTGGGATGTAGCTCAGCAATAGAGCATTTGCCCAGGATGTACTAGGCCCTGGGTTTAATTCCCATCACTGCCGCCACCAACACTGAGAGAGAAAGAGAGGGAGAGAGATTTCCTTTGTTTGGCCAATATTACACAGGATTAATATTTGTGGATGTACTACATGTGTGACTAGAATCTCAGTTCCCAAGCACAAACTGCTGTGCACTTTTAGATCAAGCATGTGAACTACGGTATTCGGGTCCCCTTTTTCCTCATTCATTTCATCTGTCCGTTTCTGGGAGGTCTGCCAGCCTTTTCTCTTACGTACATCCCACTTCTTCTTAAGCAGGCCTTCTTGCGCTTCCTCTCTTGCTTCTTTTTTACAGTGCTCCACACAGCCTGTTCTCCAGGAAACTTTCCATGATTAGGCCCACTAAATTCTGAGCAGTCACTCCTTGGCCTTCCCTCCATCTGCTCAGAGTTAATCTGCCTCGGTCAGGGGCTTCATCTCGGCACCCACACATCCCAGAGCTCCTGCTCTTCTCCTACCTCCCCTTCCAATCAGACCTCAAACCTTACAACTTCCCCTCCCTCTGCCCTCCTCAGCACACCTGGTTCAAAGACACCCAGGAAAACAATTCTAGGCCCAGCCGCTAGATTCTCCTCACCTCCTTCTGGATTTCACTCTTGAGGGCAGAGATCTTCATTTTCATGTCCTCCAGCTCGTGGTCTGGGAAGAGGTGCACCTGGGGGCTGGCCTCGGACTCCTCAGGGGATGGAAACACTAAGTCGGCCAGGGGGATGTACCACTTACAGTCATACTGCTGGTGCTTCCTGCAAACAAGCCAGAGGAGACATAAGCCAGACGGAAGCCGGTTCTTCAACCTGGACTGCTGGGTTTGGGACCAAAACACCACCCAAGAGACATTTCCTGAAAACTTATCAAGGCAAGAATGGTCCCTGCCCTTGAGAAGCTTGATCAGTAAACACACACACAGAGTAATGAGAGTTGGGTTCTGGGTCAGCCAGCAGGGAGGTCTCTGATCCTTCACTGTGTCAGTCTTCCTAGCAGGACTGGGATTTTTAAATATCCCAAGTCACCTATGTATCAAGGAGAACGAAACCTGCCTGGTTGGGCTCACACTGTCCCATTCCCCACCAGACACCTTTTTCTTCCCTCTAACCTATCCACACTGAGATTCATGTTCACTATCCTTTAGCATAGAGATGGGATACACGTGTTATTCTGAATGCCAGCTTTGATCAGTAAGGGTCACACTTCGTACTGGGTTGAGTATTATAAAGCTCCATCCAAGCCCAGTGAGAAAGAGTATCATGGTTGATTAGTAGTGTCTGGTACAGGCAGGACTGTAGGTGAGGCATGTACACTTTTATTATTGTCTCTGCCTTATAACTATCTCAAATGGGATCTAGTTCTTAGGGAGTTGGGCCCATGACTGAAGCTCCTAATGACCTCTCCTTCTGTGATTTCCTCTGACTTGAGATCTCCCATTTGGTCTCTTAGTGCTACAACGAGGGCATAGTTTGTCTCCTCCGAAACTGTAAGGACTACACATGGTACACAGGAGGTGATAAGGTGAAAGAGGTGAGAGAGTATGTGAAGAAATTTTGAATAATCTTTTCTGCTTACGGCACAGAGCAGTCCCACAGCACCGAGACAGAGGTAGAAAGGAGCTTTCAAGTTAGATTAAGGTTTAAATCTCGTCTCCTCCACTTCTAGCTTTGTAACCTTGGGCAACTTTTTTATCGTTTGTAAGGCTTTTCTCTCATCTGTGAGATGGGGATAATAACAACCACTTTGTGGAGCTGTTGGGCAGATCAGAAGTGACGTATTCAAAGCATTTGTCATGGTACCTGGCATAAGCCCTCAACAAATGGTGGCAGATTTAATGAATATTCACAGAATCACAGTTAGCAAAAATTTAGAGATATCTAATAAAAGGATAATGCTTAAGTAAATGATGGCATATCCACCTGTAAGCTATGCAGGAAAGTAAAATGATGATTATGAAGATCAGGCAGCAACAGAGAAAAATGCTTATGACGTGAAATAAAAAAAGTGCAGCCCCAAACTGGGCATTCACTCTGATTATAACTATATGAAAAAACATAACTTTTAAAAAAAATGATAAGGAAATATAGCTGCAAAAAACTGATGCTTACATTTGGTGGGTTATAGTTTTTTTCTGTAATGCCCTATTCTCTTTATAATTAACAGCATGATTTATTTTTAGATAAAAGCTACTATGGAGTAATATGAAACTAAATGATTTTTTTTTTTTTGAGACAGGGTCTCGTTATGCAGTTCAGGCTGTCCTTGAACTCACGCTGTAGCCCAGGTTGGCCTTGAACTTTTGGTGATCCTCCTGCCTCAACTTCCCAAGTGGAAGATCCCAGGTGTGGGCCACCATGCCCAGCTGATGTATTTTTATCAAGGAGAGAAACACAGACTGCCCCAGGTTGTGGAAGGCACCACAGGGGGCAGGGTCTGGTTCCTCCTACAGTGACCCAAACTCTCTCCTCAATACTCACCCTGCAGAGGCCTTCTTCAGCTTGGCGCACAGCAGGACATCTGTGAAGAGGAAGACATGCCGCAGCTTCCGGGAGCTCTCTGACATTTCCACCAGGAAGCCGTCCTTCACCAGCTGCCGTGTCTGAAGGAGGCACAACCCCCAGCCTGCTCAGACTACACTGGGGACATCATACAGCAGGGGCGGGCAGAGAGAGGGGCTGCATTTCCTAGTGGCTAAGAACACTGACTCTGGAGTCAAGGATCTGAATCCAGACTCTGCCGTTTCTTGGCTGTGAACCCCGGCAAGTTCCCTGATCCCTACGAACCTCAGATTTACTGTCTATACTGGAAGAGACTGTTATCTGCCTCATGAGATAGGATTCATCAAGATGTGTATGTAGAATACCACAAAGCCCGGTACACAATATGTGATCAACAAATGGTAGCTTTACATTGTCCCACAGCTCTCAACAGTGGCCCCCTAGATGGCCTAGAGTCCAGAATAACCTGGTTTCTCTACCCTGTGCCGTAACACCCTCTACTCTCAAAGCCTCTCCCAGCTGAGCCTGAGAAACTGATCTAACTGCAGGTCAGGGTCCACTCAGCCCCGCTCACGCTGCCTCTCAGTGGATTCTTCAACTACCCTAACAGATGGGAGACCCTGGGTTTTCCCCCGTGTGGCTATGGCAGTCCCGGGGCTGCCTCCAACGTGGGCTCTGGGTGGTCAGGAGCATTTTGCCGCACATAGGACTTCTGGTGTTTCCTCCCTGCCACCCTCAGAGCCAGCGGGCTTCTGTGGAGCTGCACTACTTATCCCAGCCTTCCCTGTGTGCACTATATACCCTGTGACCTACATACGCTGAAATATGTGGGTGAACATGTTGAAAGGATACGATTAAAACAACCTGAAACTGATGGTGTGCTAAGCCTGCTGCAGATCTTTCAGATATCCCCAGAGTAAAACATACTAGTGACATTCTAGGGTGTTGCAAACCAGGGCTGGAGCTGCACAGACAGCTCCATGCTCCATTTGTCACACTCAAGACCCTGTCCCTCATTACTTCTCCTCCCAGGAGACGCAGGATCCTGGTAAATGTAACAAAGGAGCATAAACCCAGTCAGCCTTCTCTCCTAAATGCCACTTAATTATATCTACTGGACAGGAAGCAGTCTATTTGGGCCAGACTGCTGACCCATGAGGGTCGCTGTCCCTGTGGTTATTTACATCACTTCCCCTCACTGAGCCACCCTTTCACCAGGGACCCCAGGGAGGCTGCTGTGCCGAATCTAGGTGCCAACATGAGACATTTCAGCTGCCTGAGCAGCTTCAGCTATCTCTGGTGCCAGGGGATCCTGCTGCTGTCTGGTTCACTTGCTAGCCCCAGCACACCTGCCACGTAGGTTGCTCAAAAGCAGCTCAGAGCTCTCGCCCTCTCAGGCTCCAGAGGGTCCCCTGCGAGCGTCACACTGACCAGAGGGCATGTTTGCATTGGAGAATGAGGGACCCGGAGGCCTTGCTTCCCTTGGATGGGTGATGATATGAGTAGCTTGCAGCCAGATAGCCCCAGGTACAGAATCCAGTTCTGACGCTTATGACTGAGGGACCTCATGCCAGATTACATTCTCCAGGCTCAGTTTACTCTTCTGCTTCATTGGGTATTGTGATGTAGATTAAAAAAAAAAAAATTCCCTTAAAGCCTCATGCACGCATAGGTGGAGCTTTGAGAAGGTGACTGAGTCACAGGGACCATGGAGCTGACCTGCTGGGAGACGGGGTCTAGTTGGAAGACATGGGCTACTAAGAGCGTGACTTAGAAGCCTCTGTCTCCTTCCCTGGCTCCTCTCCTCACTCTCTGCTTCCTGGGTGCCATAATGTGAGCAGCTCTCCTCCCCCAAGTCCCTTCCGCCATGCTGCTTCTGCCTGACGCCAGCCGACCATGTAAGGACTGAGATTTCTGAAACTGAGCCAATACAAACCTCTTTTCTCTTTAAGATGTGAGTGCTGGGTACAGCATCTTGGTAACAAGGAAGGGACTAAGACACTGGGTTATTTGTGAGGATTAATGAGATACAAGACTTACAGTTCTTAGCCTAGGCCACAGGTAATCAGGGTGACTGGGACTGCAGACCTCACTTTGGCTGTCAGTGGGGGTGAGCGGTGGAGAGGCCCAGGACGTTTATGTGTGAGGGACAGCAGGGACAGGGGATCTGGTCAGCTACCTATTTCTCAGCCTAGATGGGAGGCTGGGTGCAAGCTCACCTCCCCCTTGGGGGTTGTGACTGCTGTCCGACGAGGGTCAATGTCCTCATTGATGCTGGACAGGAAGTTCTGGGAGATGCGCAGGGCATCCTGTAGCAAGGGGTAGTCTGGGTGGTCCACAGGGGTGTGCTTCAGCAGGTCCTGGGAAGGAAGGGTTGAGGGTGGTGGGGGCCAGTTCAATGAGAAGACAGTAAGGAGGGCTTGTTCCTCAAAAACAGAATTCTGAGGGAGGATATCCAGGGAGCCACACTATTATCTGGTCATGCCTATAAAATCGGACCTAAAAATCAGGGTCAGAGCAGCCAGGGTGAGGGTAGTGTTCCCCTTTATTTCTAGTGTGGTCATGACTTTTTCCTCTGGTGGAGATGGCCAGGCAAAGCCTCATTTCATGAAGCAGCTGGGAAAGACATCCCTCAATCCATCCCACAGCTGCTCCCAGGACACAGAGACCACACGGCAGGGGATGGGCAAGCCGGAAGTGCTTCCTAGGAAGCATTTGGCCAAATATCAAGCTTAGTAGCCAAGCTATATTTAGACCCTGGCCCTGTTGGCATGGTTACCGCAGGCCAGGCAGGTGTAGACCCTCTGTCTGGCTCCCTGGATGGGCTGTTGTCAGTGATTCCAGTGCCCTCCCACCATACTCCTAACCCTTCCCTGGCCATTCAGGGGGCCTGACACTCACATGTAGAACCAGAGTGCTCCGAGTGACCCGGTCTATGGGCTTGTAGAGCAGAGCTGTTGAGGAAGGCAGGGAGAAAAGGATGACAAAACACAAGGCACAACTCAAGACCAGCATTATCCCCTACACCACACTGTTTACCTCCAGTGAACACATACTCGCAGGAAATCAAAGAGGGTCCTGAGGCAGCCTGTACCTCTACTCTCCTTCCCATAGCAAGCCATGCAACAGAATAGGCTACAGCGTAGTGCTGGCCACTCAGGTCCCTCCCCACTTCTCCTCCGCATCTCATCTCCCATCACACTGACTTCTTTGAGGACCATCCCCAGGCCTGGCCTGCCTCGGAGCAGCTCTCCTTGCATACCACGCCTCGAATCCACTATACATGACCACGCCCCAAAGTGGCCCAGCACACTGGGTTCCACCCAGGCCTCCAGGATGGGGAAGAAGACACTGCAACTTTCCTAGGAAGGGCTGCTCTCCCATGCCTATTGTTCTCACACTCCCTCAGTTAAACGCCAGCATCATCAGTTGGGAACAGCACGTTTCATTCTGGCCCGCACATCCACACATCCAGCCTCATCTCTGTAAGAAAATTTGCCTCTTTCTATATTCCCTTGAACCTCCAGAAAGAACAGGACCAGCTGGGTGGCCAGGAGGCAGGCCAGATCTCTACAGAAAGTCTCTGCTCTCAAGCTCCCGGTCTCCTGAGGGGCAGACTTCCTGGAGGAATTTAGGTAGGCTCTGCTGATGGAAGCCCCAGAGGGGATAGGAAAATGAAAGCTCAGCTGGGACCCCAGGTGCCACACCCCTCCAGACCTAGACACCAAACGAGGATTGCTGGGATTCAGCAGGGACAGGTGGAGGAAGCAGCCGGCAGCCCAACACTTCCAAACATCTTTCCAGCAAGCAGCTGTGCCCACCCCTCCCAAAGTGGTGGTTCAGCATTCGTCTTGCACCTGGGTTCCCTAGTGAAAGGGGTCATGACCTTTGGCCTCCTGCCATGGGAACAGTAAGAGGCAGGATGCTAGTTTGAGAAGGAGGACCCTACCTGGCTGTCCCATGGGACCAGAGCTTGTAACAGATCCCTGAGCTCATGCCTCAGCCTGCCCCCAAACCAAAGAGCCCCCGAAGCCCTAGATATAAATACCCTGTGAATTACTAAGCGGACACTTCAGGGAACAATCTGCTGGCTATGGAGAAGATGCGGTCTCAGCAGTGTGCCAAGAGTCTTATCTGCAGTCTTTGCTTGGCTGCCCATTAGAATCACTGGGGGAGCCCTTAAAGGAAACAGATGCCCCCACCTCCTCCATCCTACCCCATCAGCTCAACCCAGAACTCTGCAGGGTGAAACCAGGGTAGCAGCGTTTTCAAAAAGCTCCTTTGCTGATTCTGATATGTAGCAATGGTTGAAACCCACTGCTTTATGCAGACACTTTCTATGACTTATTTCTAGCCCTTTCATATCTAGCAATCTCTAGAAACTCTCCATAGGATACAGGAGTAGGATGAGGAACAGGCAGGACCAGGTTTGGAATACCGTGGGACAGTGAGGGTAAAGCTGTCATCAGCTCACTGGGGCGGGGGGCACTTCTGGGGCCATTTAAGGCACCCACCCACCTGTGGCTCAGGCCATCTTCAGGGGAAATTCACCCAGGATGACCCCAGAGACCTATCAGGAAGCACAAGGTCAAAAGACATCTGCCAGGGTGGGCCCTGAGTCCCAGCCCCCAGGAAAGCTGACACTGCACTGTCAGCTCCTCCAGCCCTTTCTCAGGTCCCAGGAGGAAGAGGTTTCTGACTAAGCTCAGAGAGCTGCACAAGTGTCGGGTTGGGTTTCAGAGGGGTTATTAATATGCCTGCAGTCACCTCAAGAGTCCCCCTGATGGGGGTGTGGGATAAGTCCTGCAACCACAGCCTTGGCGGAATAAAGGGAGGGCAGCTGTGAGGAAAAGTGGGGAGAGGAAAGGTCAGGGAGATGCCCTAGGGCCAGTCGGATACAAGGGAACCAGGAGAAGGAGGGCACCCCCCGGTGCTTGAGCTTTCCTGCCTCTCCATGCCTGCTTCCTCTGCAGATTCAGGGTGAGGGGCCTGTCCTTGGCCAGGAGCTGCTTCCCCTCCCTATGTCAGCCTGCTGTCTGCTCCCACTTCATCCACTGTCCCCACTCCTCTCTGTGCTGTCCTGCTGGCACCTGCCATCCTACAGCTGTCACACTTGTCTCGCTGCCTCTTCCAGGAAGTCTTCCCTGGCCAGTACCTCTGCAAACAATACCTGCAGTGGCCAAAAGTCAGACCACTGCCTTAAGCAAGCTGGTCATTTTCATTTGCTGGGGGTGTGCTCTGTCCCCAAGCAAACTGGTATAGGAGTTTGCAGTGTCCGCGGCATGACACAGAGCTCTGTGACCATGGCACTAAGGTAACTGCTCTATGTGCATTATATCCTGGGATTAAAAGGAAGCAATTTTCACTAGTCCTAGTTTATAAATGATGAGACTGAGGCACAGAGACATTATGTAACTTGCTCACAGTCACAAATCCGTAAGTGGTAGCTGATTTTGAATTTTGGTTCACTCATGCTCCTAACGTTGAGCAGACTTCTTCCTCAGGAGCAGGCAGCTCCTATAAAAGGTCGGTGACCTGCAGGAGAGTTCTTGGAAAGATGGCTTTTCCTTAAGAGACACCTCCCTTCCCCATTCTCCACTTTAAAGCTGACTTCAAAGCTGGCATTGTAGGGACGAAAGAAATCCTGAACTCTGGGCCCTGGGCCTGTTTCACTATGACTAAGCTTCCTTTTGGGGAGTGTTGACCCCCTTTCCTTTAGGAAAGCAGAGGCAAGACGCAGCCAACTCCTAGGCCAGTCCCAGAACAATGTTTACCCTCTGCCCTCTGCACAAGTCTAGCGCTCCTCTTGACCGCAGCCTGTCAGAATCAGCCAATCGGCAGGTGGCTGACAGGGAGACTTCTGCCCTTCAATTCCACTGCCCCAAACTGCTGCCCCTGAGGTCGCCTCCATCACGAGTGGCCTTTGACACAGGACAGCCCAGGAAGGCGAGGGGACAGTGGTCCTACACAGTCTCTCCAGCACAGGGGCCTCTGGGAAAGAGCCCAGGAAAGCTCATCCATCATCTCTCCTCCAGCAAATTGCCACCCCCCCTCAGTTCAGCCTTTGAGGAGGAGCCCCAGGTTTCCACGGAGATGGGAAAGCAAAGTGACTGAAAAGGGTACAGACAAAAGGCCTGGTGGGAGGGAAGTGGAAGGTCCTAAAACCAGCCACCTGCCACTCTGACACACATGGCCCACAGCAGCTGGCACAGAGGCAACATTTGCCCTCCACCCCATGCCCTGCCAAAGGCAGCTTAGATCAGCCCTAAGGCACTTGCCTTGGAGCAGCCCACCAGCTGGTGGACACCACCCTGCCTAGGCCCGTGAGCAACAGCCAGGCTGACAGCACATGTCTGTCCCAGGACCGATGCCCCTGCTCCCACCCCAGCTAGGAAGGTTGCACGGAGGATGCTCCGGCTCCTTCCACTGAAGGGTGGGTTTGTGACCTTCACAAAGCGGCAGCCTGCCACACCCCCTCTCGCAAACCCAATCTTCCCATTCAGTGTGGAG
Organism: Chinchilla lanigera; assembly: GCF_000276665.1. Taxonomy (NCBI): domain Eukaryota; kingdom Metazoa; phylum Chordata; class Mammalia; order Rodentia; family Chinchillidae; genus Chinchilla; species Chinchilla lanigera. The sequence goes on from NW_004955481.1 coordinate 2,565,010, forward strand.
ACCTTGGCCTGGAGGTGTCTGGAGGCTGGAAGGAAACCTCCTGGGAGTAACCCTCTTCCTTCCTGCCCTCCCAGCTGCTCCTTGCTCTCCCAGTAGGTCTTGAGAGGAGGCAGCATGTGTACTGTGCACATAATACACGGGCTTCTCAGCTGCTCTCCTCTCTCCGGAAACAAAGAAACTCCCAACTTCTCCCTCCAGCCTGGGCTGGCGCCTGCTTGCTTCAAACTGCTACCATCCAGGTCCTCTGCCCCTCTCTGCCTGGCTCCTGATGACCCTCTCCCTGGCCTCAGGGTTACCCTGTCTGCAGACACAGCCTGTCATCCTCTCCAGGAAGTTGCTCAAAGCCTCTCATGTATATGCAAAGCCACCAGTTCCCCAGAGATCCTTGGGAGGGGGTGGGGGGAGATGGACCCTTCCAGCCTGGTCCTTCCATTTCAAAGCTAACCTACCCTGAGCAGCGCCCCACCGTCGTCGTCATCGTTGTCGTCCTGGCTGGTTGTAAGGGGAGAGTGCACACCGGTCCAGCCAGTTGCCCAGCCTCCCTTCTCTGCTACCCCCAAATCCTGCCAGCCACATTTAAGCCCGCTCCAGCCAGCCCCCGGGTGGTTTAAGGCACACCACCTCCCATGGAGGGGTGCCTGGGTTACCATAGGTGCAGTTACAGCAGAAGCGAATGATGAGGAGAATTTCCATGGCAGCCTCTGTGCCTGCAGCAGGGGCGTGCAGCCATCGCTCCCAGCTCCCAGCTTCCTTCAGCAGCCCGGCCACTCGGCCACCTTACCGGTGGCTGCTGCACAGCCTCTAGAATCAAGCAGCCGCTTCCGAGTGCTCCTCCAGCAAGGGGGAGGGCGGGAAGCTCGTGGAGAGGCAGGAGGAGGGAGGAGAGGGAGGAGGGAGTGAGTGCCTGCTGGCATCCTAAGGAGGAGCACGTTTGTAGCTGGCCCACTGCCTGGGGAGGAGAGGCTGGATTCATCAAGTGCGTGCATGCACACACACACACACACACACACACACACACACACGAACACGCACACACACGAACACGCACACAGCAGGGAGGACAGTGCATTCATACATCCTGTAGTTGACAAAATCAGACAAAGAAAGGTGACTATAATTCAGCCCATTCCCCAAAGTACCTTCCATGGTGACTGACGTGTGGCTGTCCTTGGAGTCCTTGGGCCCCTTCACTTTGAGTTCCTGGCAGAGGGAGGAGAGGAATCACTACCTGGTCTGTCCACTTAGCCACCTCCGCCACTGTGAACATGGCAGGAATAGGAGCTCTGAAACCCAGGAGTGCAAATGTGGGGAGACAAAGGAGACTTATTGTCTGCCTCTGCCTCACCACCTCAATTCCCTGGAGCTCCTGGGTCCAGCAGCTGGGGTGTGGGCAAGAAGGGAGACGCTAGGTACCAAGTCAGGACCAGTTTGTAGCAAACACTGCAGTACTGGGACTCCAACAGTCCACGCAATTGTGCAGTCCCTCCTGAGAACGAGCCACAGCAGGAACAGGTCCCCACCTCCCAAGCAGCCACTACTCCGGGATTATGCGTACATTGACCACGGCAGACAGGGTTTGAGTAACAAGCACCAGCTGTGCCAGCGGGCCCCTGGGGCATGAGCACGCTTGAGACGTGGAGGAAAGGTCTGCACATCTGGGTGGGGGAGGCAGACTAGGGCACAGATGCTGCACTCCACAGGGCAGTCTAGGTTATACCCTCCCCATGCAAGAGGAACTTATCCCGCCCCCAGTCCACCTGACACTCCTACCATCTGTCTATGCTGGACACCAGAGCGGAGACTGCAAGGGAGGCAAAGCCACTACCAAGTGACCTGGAGTGAGCACTGGAAACAGATTTTAGGGTCAGTCAAACCTCTTCTATCTGCTTTAGAGGGAGAAGTGCCCCAGCTCTCACACATAGGAGAGCAGCTGCAATTGGAGCTGAAATGCAATCCCTACTTGGCAGAGTGAGTCCTCAGAGCTAGGAGAGGACTGTCCCCAGAAGACAGAGGGTGAGGTGAGGCCAAGGTCAGGCACCCAGGTAATACTACCTGCTCCGCCTGGTGGAGAGGTAGGGACACCCAGGCAGCAGGAGCTCATTTCTTACTCCTGTCTCCAGCTGTTTCTAGACAGAGAAAACCCCCAAGGATTGAGCGTGGTGTGTGTGTCGGGTAATGTCTCTCACTGGCATTTGAATTCACTGGTGCCTGGATTCCCAGCTTTAGGGAATTTTGTTCCACGCTCCCCTCCAGTGTAGCCTGGAGGTATGAAATCACTCCTGCTGCAGAAAAGGGCCTAATTGCAGTAATTAAGTGGCAGTGCCATCAGGAAGCAATGGCGTCATCCAGTGAGTCAGGATGAGCAGCCACCTGGCAGAGGGCCATGGGTCCAGCTCTGCCCTCTGGGACAGACAGGCACTGAGAGGGGCTTACAAATGGGTGTAGGGCCTTCTGCCCACACAAAGAGAAGAGGCAACCAGCCCAGGCTAAGAGGAAACCCCACACTCTGGATTTTCTCTGGGCCATACTGACCCTGGATACCCAGGCAGCCAGGGCAAGGCCACTCTGGGCACTGATCAAGGGAGGCCAATTTGTTCCCAGGGAGGGCTGGAAGCCATGAGGGGAAGTTCCATTCTCTAGCCTTGTGATCCCACCCCTCAGCAGAGGGACTGCCCCACTCCTCAGTCTGTCCTCACAGGCAGAGGGGTGACTCGTCGGATCTATGGGTTTAGAAGAAGAAACTAAGCTCAGGCTTCCTCTCTCTGCACCTTGGGTTGAGGGATAAAAACTCTGCCCCCACTGTAGGGAGGGCTCTGGGGCTTCCCACTCTGCCAAGATTCAATAGATGTTACTTCCAGAGGAGAAGTGTCTAGCAAGTCCCATGTGGCCACTGACCCACACCCATATGTTCCAATCCAGCTTTCTCTAGGAAACAAGCTGACATTTTCATTTCTATCTGGCCAGCTCCTGTGTGGCTTCTCAGTTGACTCCAAACTTGGGGATAGCCAGGATCCCCAATAGATACAGGAAACTATCCTGCGTCTCACTAACTTTTCCAGCATCACAGCTGTGCTGGGGAGGACAAAGGGCCAAGGAAGTCTTTAAAGGGAAGACCTCCAAATACAGAAGTATCCCCATCTCCTCAGAAATAAAGGTTCCCTTCCCCTGAGCATGGAGCTGGAGGCTTCCTGAAGGCCAGTAGCATACAGGTGTCAACCAGGGTTGTTCTAGATAGAATAGGCGAGTCTGTCTTCTTGAAGTGTCTGAGCGCACCATCCCTTCCTGCCACTTCCAGGACAGAAGTGCCAATGGCAGACGATGCCATACCTGTGTCCTGCAGGAGCACGTGGAGGAGGCTTAGCTGCACTGGTAAGAACAGCCATGTCACTGGTCAGAGGGTCTAAGGCTTTTTTTCCCCTTAAGTAGCCCTTGCTGTTGCACTGTTTGTGCGACTGCAATCTTACATTTGGCAAGGATCTTAAAAGAAAAACTAGTCCAGGCTTCCTTAAATCTTCCTGACTGTAAAAATTACCCAAGGGCTTGTCAAAATAGAGACTCCTCAGCCCCACCTCAAGCCTTCTCAATCAGAAGTTATAGGGAGTGTGTGTGGAAATCTGTATTTTAAACAATAATTCTTATCAAGTAAGTCTGAAGAGCTGAACAAGTGACAGCAGCTCTTTCTACAGCAGAAGAAACAAAGGTCAAGAGAAGGGAAATGACTTGCTCAAGGTCACCAGGGCATGGGAAAATATTGTTTTCTTTTCTTCTTCTTCTTCATTTTTTTTTTTTTTTTTTGGCTTCCCCTGTTTTTTTCTCTCTAACCTTAAATGGAATTTTAAAAAATCAAGTCAATCAATATTCTTATATTAAGAGGAAAAATGTCAGGTGCAAAAAGCAAATGTCAGCCTATGTGTTACTCATGAGAGCAACAGATTCCCTGACTGCCAAGCAAGGAAGGAGACAGGTAAAAGCTGAAGGGTCCCAAGCCTCTCCTGGAGCTCAGGGTCGCTGGGGTGGCAGTGCAGGGAGCCGCCTACCTCTGAGATCTTCTGGAATTGGTTGTTGGACTGGCTGCATTTCTCAGCTGTCTCCAGAGCGACTTTATAGTTATCCACGAATGCTTTGTACACACCAAGCTGGCTGGCCTGCAGAAAGAAGACAGAGAACGCAGAGAGAGGAAGGTGGGAGTGAGACGGGGAGAGCATTAATGAATGGATGAAAGCTTAACCAGAGCTCCTAGAGCTCCCTTAGCACTCAGAACCTCTAACTCAGCTCCAAAGGGCTTGCTGGGAACGAGGGGAGCGGCAGGGATGAACATATTACAGTATCCCTTTGAACTTGACAGTTTCCATGGAAACTGGCTCAGCCAATAAGGTTAACAAGGGGGGTATGGGCTAGGGCGGGGAGAGCAAGGCAGGCTTTGTTGGCATGCCAGAAATTCACACATCACATTTGGCTTTCTTCAGCATCATGAAGGTCTCACAGGGTTTGAAGCCACTTAACGCCTCACACCTCTTTCACACCATGGAATTAGAGCAAGGGGAGACAGAAAAGTGGGGTAGGCATGTGTGGCCTGCTCACTGCTCCACTTTATGGGGCCTTTGAGTACCTGTCCCCACTTCTTTAGCCTGCAGGAGCCAGAGCCCCTGCCTTATACTCCTGCATGTCACCTGGAAACTAACACAGCTTTTCCTCGCTTGTGACCACAAAGAGCCTTACCTCCTCTAGGAGGCAGGGCAGATCCCATCACTCCTTTCGGCAAAAAGGGAATCCAGCTGGGCGTGGTGGCGCAAGCCTGTAATCTCAGCACTTGGGAGGCTGAGGCAGGAGGATTGCCATAAGTTTGAGGCCAGCCTGGGCTACATAGTGAATTCAAGGTCAGCATGAAGTACATAGTCAGACCCTGTCTCAAAAATAAAAAAAAAATTTTTTTTAAAAGAGGGGAACCAAACCTCACTAAGGTCTCAAATATTTATGGCAAAAAAATATTTATGGCAAGCCTTCTCTGGGCTGTATATACATATTTCCTTCTAAGGGATCAAAGGGTGGAAATTAAAATTCAAGCTATAATGAAATACTATTTCACACCCATTAGAAGTGTCAAAACTTGAAAGTCTGATATCAAAGGTTGGCAAGAACATGGGGGAAATGAGCTTTTCTAGACTGCTTGTAGGCATAAGTTAGTACAGTTATTTCCAGAGTAATCTGTAACAACTAATAAGGCTGACCATAGGCAGAGCCTTAGCCTGTTGCTTGGCAAATCCATTTCTAATGTCATCCACAGCATTACACTGTCCAGTGCCACAGCCCAAAAGCTATGTGTGGCTACTGAACAACTGCAACATGGCCAGTGTAAAATGAAAGGTTTCATATGTAAAAGAGGATATAATTAAATTACAGCCTTAAGTTTTTAAAGTTGATTACACACAGAAATGATAATATTTGGATCTTTGGGATAGATAAACTATATTCTTAAAGTTAATTTCATCTGCTTTTTTTTTGAGGCATGGCCTTGTTATGTTGCCCATGCTGAATTCAAATTCCTAGGCTCAAGTGATCCTCCTGCTCACATACCTCCCAAGTAGGTAGAAATTCAGGTATGCACCACACACCTGGCTTCACCAGTGTTTTTTGTTTTGTGGTACTGGGGATGGAATCCAGGGCCTTGGACATATAAGTCAAGTGTCTACCACTAAAGTACATCCCTAGCCCTATTTTTACTTTTAAAAAATGTGGTTACTAGGGACAGCTGAGTGGTTAAGCACTTGCTTGGCATGTTTGATCCCTAGCGCCATCACCAAAAAGGTGGGGATGGTGCTGCTAGAACATTTAAAATTATACATGTAGTTTATGATTTCTTTATATTGGATACCACTGCTCTTGAAAAACCTGCATAAGTGTGTATCCAACAACATATAAGCAAGGGTTCTCATTGCCTCCTTCTTCTTTGTGGTGGAAGGGCTAGAAACCAATGCTCATAAACACAGGAACCAGACATACAGCAGTTACGATGAATAAACTAGATTTATGTGCAGCAACACCAACACATTTCAAAGCAAACACTGACTGAATTGCAAAATGTGACATACAAACATACGCACATTTTTGAAGGACATGCAATATCATGAAAAGAGATATGTAACAGAAATACATTCTGCACTGTACAAGGTTACCCACCAAATTCATACCAGTAGCTGCTTCAAGACAAAAGGGGAAGGGAAGGGAAAACTTCCCCTTCATCTGAAATAGTTATTTTGTTATGTTTTGCAGTACTGGGAATTGAACCCTGGGTCTCATGCATGCTAGGCAAGCACTCCATCAATGAGCTTCCTCCACAGCCCTTTATTTCTTTAAATTTTATTTTGAGACAGGGTCTCAACTAAATTGCCCAGGCTGGGCTTGAGCTTGTGATTCTCCTACCTCAGATTCCCAGAATGCTGGGGTTACAGGTATGGGCCAACATTGCTGGCTATAATATTTTATTTTATTTTTTTGATTGGAAAATTTTGCCAGAGTACTGCCTAGCATGCGCAAGGCCTTAGGTAAGATCCCAAGCACTACCAAAGAAGAAGAAAAAAAAAAAGAATACATTTTGGCTTTACATCCATTAATTCTGGGAGGTATGTACAAAGTTGTCTATGTTTTCCCCAGATTTTATAGTTTAAACTTTAGTTCAATAATGTAGCAAAGGGTGAAGCTGTTGCCAGTTTTCCTCAGGGGCTTCTGCTTCCTGCCAAGGTGCTGAGGACAGTGTGCTGCCCCTGAGCCTCACTCGGGACCACTCTGCTCCTTGCAGTCTATCGTGTCAGACTCTCCGGAGACAGAACCCTTTGTGGAAGCTGGTCGGGGTAGGAGACAGAGAAGCTAGATGGAAGAGTGACAGCTGGGATGTTTGGGAAGCAGTGAAGGTCTCAGCCCCTACAGGGCTGGACTTTCCAGAAAGGAAGTTCTTGGAGAAGAGGCAGGAAAGGATGGAGTCTGTGTCTTTTTGCAGAAGAGTACTGGCCATCAGTGGCCCACACTACAGGAGATGTGCTACACAGCTGCTTCTTAAGCCAGGGTACACATCACAGTCTTCTTCCAGAAAAAGGTTCTGTGGCCCCCATTCCCACCCAAAGGGTAAATCCTGGATGCCTGGGGTGATGCGCTACCCTCTCAGGGGCCAGGAGCGGGAGCCACCTGTGCAGATGCCTGTGTACAAGGGTCAAAGGCACTGCTGTCTCCAGTCACCCTAGGGCTGGCCAGCCTGAGGCCCAGCCAGCTAAGTTCATTAACTGGGAAGCAGCCTGTTGCCTGGAAACAGCAGCTTGGCCTTGGAGTGATGTCATAAAACAAATAGCAGAGATGCTAATTCCCTTGGTAATGAATAATCAAATACCCAGAGAGTTCAGCTGAAAATAAACTGCCTCCAGATGCCTGGCCTGACCTGGCTCCACCCAGGTCCTGCCAAGCCTGTAGCCCCGAAGCCTCAGACATCAGTTTATGATGCTGGGGTTGTGTAGCAAATTCACAACCAGGGCTGTGGAGCTGAGACAAGGGACCGTAGTGATAAAGATACACCAGGACAGCCTTTCCACTGTCCCCTAGCTGCTCACTCTTCCACACTAGTTTGCTCTCTTTTGCAGTTCTGAGGGATGAGGAGAGGCTACCCTGCAAGCCAATCAGCTCAGACTCCGGGGACTGGAAAGGGACAATGGGGTGTTCATCACCTGTGCAGTAGGGGAAGCATCTGGGTCCACTAGAACCAGAAGTGTGATATTCCTTTGAGACATTACTTCCTGGACACCTTTCCCGACTAATAACAGTAATAATAATAGTAACAATAGCAGTGATGAGAACGGCTAACTGTTGAGCATTTATAATTTACAACCTTGTAGAACCTGTTCCAAGCATTTTTCAGGTACCGACTCACTTACTCCTCCCAACAACCCATAGTAGGTAAATACTCTCATTACTCTCATTCTACAGATGAGGAACCTGAGTCACAGAGAGGTGGGAGAAGCCGCCCAATCACAGCATCTGTCTGTGGCAGAGCTGAGATTCAAACTCAGTGGTGACCTGGCTCTAAAAGCTGTGTGTTGGCGATACATGCACACCCATGTTTATAGCAGCAGGGCTTGTAAGAGCCAAATCTTGGAAACAGCCCAAATGCCCATCAACCAATGAATGGATAAAGAAGATGTGGTTCTTTTTTATACAATGGAGTACTACTCTGCCACAAAGAAGGATAAACTTGAGACATTTCTAGGTAAATGGATGCACCTTGAGACCATACTCAAGTGAAGTAAATCAGACCCACATGTTTAAATATTGCATTATTTCTCTGGTGTAAGAAACCAAAAGGAAATACAAGGACCAAAATGTATAACAGATATTGAAAAAAATGAAGAAAATGTTCAAGTGTGAAGGGGAACAAGGGAGAGGGGAGGTGGAAAGGAAGGGAAAAGAAAAAAGAATAGAAGGAAAAAATGGAAATAAGGCTTTTATAAATAAGGGAGGGAAGAGGGGTGGAAGGGAGGAGAAAGGGTTGGGGAAAAACAAGTATCAAGGTATGTTATATACAGGTACAAATATCCAGAAGCGAGAGGAGGAGGTCAGGTTGGGGAGGAGGAAGTGCCAAGCATGAGTCTAAGGCCCATGGTGATGGTGATGTAGCCATCGTGTACATCTAAAATGTACCAAAAATTCATAAAAAAAAAAAAAAAAAAAAGAAGCTGTGCTTATCCATACAACACTGTTGGTCTTAAAACAAAAACAAACAAACAAACAAAAAAAGCTAGGCCCTTAGGACACAAATGTTTCCCTCAAGGTCCAGACCCAGTGGGCAAGCTTATGGTTGGTTTGTTGGTTTGTTTATTCATTCATTCATTCATTCATTCATTCATTCATTCATTCATGTATTGACTGCTGGGCTGGTTCTGGGTGTCTAATGAGAAGAAACACATTTTGTCCTTATGGTTTGGGGAAGAGGGGCAGTCCGAAGTGCTCGTGCAAGATGAGCACAGGGGGTGGGGAAGGCTCATCTGAAGAGGTCTCTTCTAAACTGGGAACTGATCAAGAGAAGCCAGATGGGACGGGGAAGGCCATTTTGCCCAGACGGAGCCACAAGTATGCAAAGGTCAGAAAGTGCCTACAGTGTGAACTGCAAGGAGAAAGTTCTGTATCAATGGGCACAAAGGGTTGGGGAGGCAGCAGCCAGAGGCCAAGGGTTAGCATCCAAAGGGTATCACAGCCATTTCTAGAGCCTGGCCTTCAGCCAACTGGCAAAAGGGGGAGCCTCTGGCAGGAGAGAAGCAGGACGCAAGAAGCAAGGTCTGGTCAGGGTTTAGGCAACTCTTTCCTGCTGCTGGCAGAGAGGGCAGTAGGTGCAGAGCAGGCTCCAAGGCAGGGCCCACACATGAAGCCATGGCAAAGGTCCGGAAGATGGTCAGTGAGCATCAAGAGGGAGAGCACCGCAAGGGATGGGGTGAAGTAGGTGGCTGTGAAGGACAGTGAAGAAGTGGACTCCAGGGGCTGGGGCTGTGCTTGCCTAGCATGTGCTAGGCCTTGGGTTCCATCCCCAGTGCCACAAAAGGGAGAAGGGGAGTGGGGAAGGAGAAGGAAAAGAGGGAGGGAGGGGAGGAGAAGAAGAGAAGGGGATGTGGGAGTAGGGGAGAAGCGAGAGGAGGTGGTCATGTTGGGGAGGAGGAAGTGCCAAGCCTGAGTCTAAGGCCCTCAGCTAGATACAAACAGGAAGAACAGCAGGTAACTCCAAAGACAGTGAGTTCAGTTTTGAACATGCTGAGCTCAAGGCCCCAGGAATATCCAAGTAGGAGTCTCTTCCAGGGTGAGAAACATAGAGCCCTGTCCATTCAGCTAGTCTCAGAGCAGGGGAGGAAAAGCAGGATGTTGTTCCCAATTCCCCCAGTCATTCACAGCCAGGGAACAGAAGAACAGTTCCTGGCTCCCAGACCCCTTTGCGCCTGCTGGCTTGTTAGAAGTTACAGTGGAAGTCCAGGGAAGAATCGGGTTCAGTCTGGCCTGGGTGTCCTCCAGGGGACATAGAGGCAGAAACAGGGTAGCACATGTTGTAGAAGCCCTGGAAACTAGATTTCTGCAAGTATCTCCCAACACTAAGTCAGAGCCTTAATTCTATTCCTCAAACCCTTTCCCTCTCCCTACAACAGAAGGTAGAGCTGGGCTCTCAGTGCCTTTTGCTCTGGGGACCTCAGGAGATGATCATTAGGTGAGGCGGTCTCCATCTAACTGCTCCATCTTACAGAGGAAGCACAGGGATGTAAAGAACTCCTGAGGTCTTGGCTGAGCAGTCTTTGCCTTCACCCAGCCTGGCACATGGAGGGACAGGGCACCCCAAGCCCAGGAGGAAAGCTTCATTCCAGCACAGGCACAAGGAACTTCTGTGGAAGAAAGGCAGCACTCTTCCAGAGCACCCACACACATGGACCACGACACCACCACCCCTGGAAACACTATGAAGGCATCACCGGGGGGCCTGGAGTTTGTTCCTTGGGCCCAGATGGCCAATAAAGCAGAGGCCTAGGTTTGTTATCAGGACCCAGGAGTGACCCAGGCCTTTAAGGACACCAAGAGAGCTGGGTCTGACCAGTCTGGTCCTCTCCCAAAGCCTGCCTCTGACACCAGCAGCTCCAAGTCCTGCATGAGGATACTCTCTCATGGGAGACTCACCAGCTTCTGGAAGAGGTGGCCCATGGTGACTTGGCTGTCCCACTGCTGCACCTTGGGGCAGAGGTTGTCATAGAACTCCTTGTGGATCTCGTAGATGTCCTGGATCTTGTAGAAGATGGTCTCAATCTGCTGGATGGTGAGCACAGGCTGGGAGGTGGTGGCCGTGGCCTTTAGGGGTTTCATGGGCTGGGAAAGGAAGAGGAAAAGAGAGTGGAGGTGGTGGTGGTGAGTAAATCAGAATCCTGGCAGGCCCAGGGCAGGTTTTGGCACTGATTAGCACTTTGCATTGCCTAAATCCTGCCTAGACAAAGCCACTGAAGGCAAGATGCCTGAAATGTGATTGGTATCTTGGAGCTGTTATCATAGCCCTACACATGAGAGGGAACCTGACTGCCAGAGCTCACCAAAGCCCCTATTTGAGCTCACAGCACCCAGCCTACAGCAGAAAGAGTTCATCGGTCCATTTATAGGATCCATGCCTCTCTTTCACAATGGTCTCATGCCCTGAATCATAAACTGCCCCGTCACACTTCAGTGGAAGGGAGGGTTACCTGGGAACCCAATCCCTCAGCTATTTCCTTTCAAGAAACACAAGGTGGATCTAGGATGCAGGGGGCAGAGTCTTGAAGAAACTTAAGACCAGCTCAGATTCACTGATAATTCAAGTTTCCGTCACCTAGTACAAGGAGAGAGGCAGGTAACCCACATGGCACCCTCCTTCCTCCCAAACCCACAGCAGACATTGCTAAACGACCATGATGATCTTTCTCTCGGCACATGGTTGTGGTCTCAGACACTTTCTCAATGTCTGAGTTGACTTGAAAATGAAACCTATCTGTCATCTGCATGTCTACACCAAGCTGTGCCAGAGTCTGAAAACAGAAAGGTGAGGTGACAGACTACCTCACACCCATCCCCCAGCACTGTCTGGCATAATGGAGTGTAGGAGCACTTTCTTCCAGAGTGAGCCTCCATCTTTTCTAAATCACTTACAATAGAGCTGGGGGAAAGTGGTCTGTAGGCCCAGCTACTGGGGAGGCTGGGGCAGAAGGATCGCTTGAGCCTGGGAATCTGAGACCAATTTGGGTACTACAGTGAGACTCCATCTTTAAATAAATAAATGAATAAATAAAATAAATAAATCACCTACAAAGGATAAATATCACTTTCACAATCAGAAAAACCCCAAAGATGCCCAAACTATACTACAGAGGCCGTGCCAGCTACAGAATCTGGAAACCTGTCAAGCATGGTGTGGGGAGAGCGTGTTTTCCTGGAAACAAGAAGCCTGCAGCTATGGTTGATGTCCTTCTTCTGTCTGGAGGCCCCTTGTGGAAAGAAGCCTTAGACAGTCTGTGTTAGTCCGCAGACCTAAGTGGTAAGGAGAAGCTGGGGGTCAGGCTCAGGCTCACTGGAGCTGTCTTCCACTGTCTCACAGGATGAGGGAGTGAGTTTTCTGACAAGAGCAGCATTCCAGCAGGGAATGGGCAACTTGACTGCTCAGATGCTGGGCTGGTGGGAACACCCACACCGAGGAAGGCCAAGGCCATTGCTGGTTCTCTCTGAGCCAGCCAGACTCACAGTCAAGTTTCTGATGGTGGCACAGCCCAACTGTGTCCACAAAAGAAAGTCTCCTCTACTTAACTACCCAGACAATGCTTCCACGTCTAGATTCCTCATCCTCTAAACTCTACAGAGTCCAGGTAAAATGATAAAGGCAGGGAAAAGTAGAACCTCTCCAGCTAACCCTCGCAGCATTAGAAAGAGGTGACCCTCAGCATTCAGTCCTGGCTTGGCAATAGGACAAGGTTCAACCTGGAGCAGGCCAGGCAGCGTGGGCTGGAGTCCCAGCTCTGACACTGAACAGCTATGAGTTAAATCACTTGCCACCTCTGGGCTTCGCATCACCAGCAGCCCCATTTGTAAAAATGGGATAGTATTACTCTCTCAGGAGAACCAATGGGAAGACCAAAGGATTTCATTTTATATAAAATATCTGTATGTGCCTTGCACATAGAAGACAATCAATGTTAGCTGCTACTTTGTTGTTTTTGAGACAGGGTCTCACTGTACAGCCCAGGCTAAGCTCCAATTCACAGAGATCCTCCTGCCTCAGCCTCTCAAGTGCTGGGATTAGAGGTGTGTGCCATCATGCCTGACTTAGCTGTTATTATTATTACTATTCACCCTGAAAACAATGTACCAAATGCCTAACATGAGGCCAGACTTGGGTATTCAGTAATATGCAACACACACATAATCCCTGCCCCGATAAGGCGTCTGATCTAGGAGGGGAGAGAGACAAAACACAAATGCACAATTAAACAAGTAATTGCAGCAGTAAGCAAAATGAAGGAAATGAGGTGGGTGAAACAGGGTGGCGAAGGACAGCTCTCCAAGGTGTGGAGACCCACTCCGAAATGAAAGCATGGAAGCCAGGGAGTGGGCTGTAGGGTGGGGTGGGGGTGGGGCAGTAAGATTCCAGGCCAATTTCCTTGATGTCTGGTCCTGAGGCTGAAGAAAGCCAGTGTGCCTGTATACAGCTGGAAGCGGGAGGAGAGGAGCCTGAAGCCAGACTGGATGGATCATGCGGCATGGGGGTGCGGTGGGAATCACGCAGGGGAAGGAGTGTGGCTTTGACCATGCAGTTTATTACGCAATGACCCAGCTTTTCCTGGAGGGTTTCAGGCAGGGGAGTGATGGCAATCCAATAGTCAGGAGATTATTTCTATGAACCATGATCCCCGCTCCTGAGAATTTTCTACTTTGAGTAAAATGGACCAACACAAATGAAACGACTTAGTGGATGATGTGAGGCAGAGTATTACCCAACCTCAACTGTAAATACCAACCAAGTGGTCCCAAGGTTGTGCTCCCAAAGTGATTCCAAGGTGCAGTTCAGGGGGTTTTGCAGAGGAGGTAGACGGGAATGGGGTGTTCGAGGCTGCAGAGATCTGAGCAGGTGGGGCCCTGGGGCACGGGTGAGCATGCAGGCAGGGAAACAGAAGGAACCAGGAGAAAGGGCATACCACTCTCCCAGATGGAAGAACACGCAGCGCTAGCCCACAGGAGAGGGGAATCAAGTTTCCCCAGAATCCCAGAACCACTCACTCATCCTTATCCCTGTCTAGATGCATCCCCAATGCGGAAGGGTTACAGGAAATAGGAGGGAACCATCTCAGGAAGGCGAAGAGGACAGAATTTCTCAGAAGCTGCTGGGGAAATAAGCACTCATCTGCCACCTACGCAAAGACAAGGCACAAACGGCTCTGTTTCCTCCTCAACTTCCCACTCGTCTACAAAAGAGGAAGAGAAGGACGCTCATCAGCAGCCAGTCACATGGACAGGCCACACTGGGGGCATTAGATATTCTCACAGAAGATTGAGGACCTTTGCTCTTACCCCTGATTTCACAGGAGGGGAAGAGCAAGGGCTGCCCCTGGTTCTTAAGGCAGTTATTTTTATCTGGTAAAGCCTCACGTACAGGCCTCAGGCAACCTCTCAGAGCTTTGACCCTGCCCTGCTGTTCTGCCCTAGAGCTAGCATACGCGTTACTCCTCCCTCCTCCCTATCCTGCAAGCCTAGTCCCTGGCTGTCATTCCACCTGGGGAGAATTCTAGAAAGAACCACCCCAACTCTGGGTCTTGATTTCCCTGAGTGCTTCTCAGGAAGATGTGGCTGGGCCAGTTCTGACTTCATACAGCCATACTTACTTTGTCCCCTAGCAAATGGCCTTTCCACACAGGGGAAAGAAACCTGCCCACTTCCTCCACGTCCTACCCAAGAAGGCTTGGTGGCTCTCAAGTGCATTTAGTAGCCCAGGGAGGAGGTGTCATTAACTTATTTTACAGATAAGAAAGCTGAGACACAGACTCTGAACTCCAAGCAAACTGCCAGAATGAGAGCCTAGGACAGCCAGTCGGGCCAGTTGTGGCCAGCATGGCCTAGCGGTGCCATGTGCCATGGGCAACAGCCCCACACCGGGTGGTCCCAGCACAGGGAAAATGTAGAACCCCTGCCACTGCCCACAGTCTGGGAGATGCAGAACTACAATGCATTTGGTCTTCTCCTTCTTCCTTAGTCCCCACCTCAGCCCCCACTTGAAAGGAGCCCAAGAGGAACCTGGAGGATTCTTGATTACCAAACCTGGCCCTAGCCAGCAGCCAGCCCAGAACAGAAACTCCTATGTGGTGTCCCTATCTGCTTGTATGTGTGTGTACGGTATTAGGTGCGCACACCCAGTCCTTTGCATACCAGGAAGTATTAACAGGAAAGTACACAAGCACATTAGTAGCAAAGCTGTGGGAATGGGGTCAGAGGGGAGCAAATGCCAAGGGGACAGTTTCTTTTCCTGAGCCAGAACACCCTGGTTCACCTCCCTGGTAGCTGAGGGGAGAAGGCTTCCAGCTCAGGGAGGAGGGAGGACTCCTTATTGTGCTGTGGCTGTGGGCGTTCCCTGCCCCACTTCCTGAGCCCTCCAGGCACAGAACTGGCCCCTACTGCCCTCCTGGTCCTTCCCTCAGTCCCTCTGCTCAGGAACCAGGCAGGAGCCTGCCCTGGGGCATCTCAGGAGGGGGGTAAGGCCTCAGAGTTGTGCCTCTGGGGCATGAGCTGCTGGAATGGGTTGCCTAGGAAGCGTACTTGGCCCTTAGATCTGCCATCTTTGCCCAGAAGGGGAGGCCCGAGGAAGGCAGGTGGGAAGCTAGGAGTGGCTAGAGCACAGACACCTCCCCTTCCTTCGGGGAAAGAGAGTGCTGGCAGAACAAAGAGGCCTTAACCTGCCCTTCTCTGCCAGTGCTGGAGAAAATAAGCATCATAGAGCACTCAGGTTTTGTTGTAAGAGCTATATGAACAAATTCACATAATCCTCACAATAGCCCACAAAGAGAGTACTATTTGTGCACCCAGTGTGTAGACAGAGAGAATGAGGCATGAAAGCTTATTCACCTGCTAAGGGTTGAGAGCTAGTAAGTAGGCAAGAGGGGACTCACAGCCAGAGAGTCTGATTCCATCCAGACATCCTGCTAGTGCGACAACTGTGCCCCTTTTTTTGGTACAACTCTGCACCCCTTTTTCGTACCCACAGTGGATGAGGCATGCTTCACATAAGTCTAGGAGTCCGCCTGCCTCCTTCCTTCAGCTAACGTTTGAGTGTCTTTAGTACTTGGCATTGCGCTAGGTCCCAAATGATCACCTGATCTTCTCAACTCAGGAAGGAAGAGGTCACTGGTATTGCCATTGCTCTTCCTTATCTATAGTTCCAGTTACCTATGGTCAAACCTAGTCTGGAAATATTAAGATTTGCTAAACTCTTCAAGAGAGGTAAGTCAGGCACCATGAAGCAAATCTACAATCCCAACACTCTAGGAGGCTGAGGTAGGAGGGTCACAAATTCAAGCCCATGCTAGGCCCTGGGTTCAATCCCAAGTACCACACCAAAACATGCTCACATAATTTTTATTATAGTATATTGCTATAATTGTTGTTAATCTCTTACTGTCCTAATTTATATACTAAACCTTATCGGGTATTGTATGGCCTAGATCTTAAATGTTCCTTAAAAGCACATGTGTTGCAACTACAAACACACTCAGCCACCTTATCTTTGACAAAGGGGTCAAACATGTTCACTGGAAGCAAGATAGCCTCTTTAATAAATGGTGCTGGAAAAACTGGCTTTCCACATGCTGAAACTAGACCCATATCTATCACCATGCACTAAACTAAAGTCAAAATGGATTAAAGATCTAAATATTAAAAGAGAAACATTAAATCTACTAGAGGAGAAAGTAGGTAGAAATCTTGAAGTCATAGGGGTAGGCAGAGAGTTCACGAACAAAAACCAAACTGCAGGGGAAATACTTCAAAGAATCAACAACTGAGATCTCATCTTATTAAAATGTTTTTGCAAAAGAAATCACCAATAGAGTGAAAAGAAAACCCACGAATGGGGAAAAAATTTTAGCCAACTCTCCCTCAGACAAAGGACTTCTATCTAGAACGTATAGAGAATTTTTAAAAATCAGGATCCCAGAATTCAAAGACCCAATCCAAAAATGGGCATCTAAGATGAATACACACTTCTCAGATGAAGAAATACAAATGGCAAAGAAACATAAAAAAAATGTTCAACATCATTGGTCATTCAAGGGATGCAAATTAAAAGAACACTGAGACTCCATCTCACACCAGAAAGTATGGCTATCATCAAAAAAATCAACCAATAACAAATGCTGACAGGGCTGTGGGGAAAAAGGAACCCTTCTCCACTGTTGGTGGGAGTGTAGACTGGTATAAGCACTGTGGAAATCAGTGTGGAGATTTCTCAAAAAACTAGAATTAGAGGTCCCATTTGACCCAGTTATTCCCCTTCTGGGTATTTTTCCAGAAGAACTGAAAACATCATACCACAGCGATATATGTGCACCCATGTTCATAGCAGCACAATTTTCTAATTAAAAATTGTGCTTGGAACTGTGTTTCTTGAAAACAACCCAAATGCCCATAAACCAAGGAATGGATAAAAAAGATGTGGTATTTTTATGCAATGGAGTACTACTTAGCTATAAAGAAAGATAAACTCAAGGCTTTTATAGGTAAATGGATGCAACTAGAGACCATACTCAGAAGTGAAATAAACCAGACTTGCACATAGGGTATTGTCTCCCTAGTGTAAGACACTGAAAGAGTAAATAAGATCCAAAAGGTACAACAGATATGTGAAAGGGAAAGAAACTGCTCAAAAGGAAAGAACAACTGGGATAGGGAAAAGGAGAAAAGAAAGAAGGGAGGAAAAATCCCCAAAATATATCCACATATCTATATATAGATATATAACACAAGATAGCTAAGATAATTGTACTGCTAATTTCTATTAGTTCATTGAAAGGAACAGTTAGTGCTTATATTGTTTGATCAATTTTGCATGCCTATATGTCATAATCTAAGCAACTACTTTGAAGATAACAATATGCAATATAATAACCATTGTTAATTTCCTATCATCATGTTTTGAAATTCTGTATTGTTTTCATTGGTTTTTTTCCTCGCTTTAAAATAAAAAAATTAAAGAGAAACAACCCTACACGTGTTGAAAGCCTATTCCCTAAAGCAGGAATGTTCAGAGGTGGGGCCTTTGAGAGGTGATTGGATTATGAGGGTTCCAACCTCCTTGGTGGATTAACCCACTGATGGATTCATACTGTAATGGGCTTGGGTGAAGGAAGGACTTTGCTATAAAAATCAACATTTTCTCTCTTTTTTTCTCTCTTTCTCCTTTTCCCTTCCTCTCTTTCTCCCCACTTCCTGCCTCTCCCTTTTCCTTCTGCTTCCTGGCTACCCTGACATGAGCATTTTTGCTCAACCATGTAGCTCCCCAATATGATGTTCTATGTCACCACAGGCCCAGAAAAGATGCAGTCCAGTAACCGTGGACTGAAACCTCCAAAACTGTGAGCCAAAATAAATCTTCCTCCTGTAAGTTGATTTTCTCAGGGATTTCGTAAGAGTGACTGTATGTACACAGAGGATTCTGTATTATCTGAGGCTTCAGGCATCCATGGGGGTCTTGGAGCAGGTATACTACTAGAGTCTCATCTTTAGAAAAGGAAACTAAAGATCAAGGAGTCCATGCTTAGCTTTCCATAGACCATGGTTTTCAAACCCATAACACATGCAAGAAATAATGTGGCCGGTGTACATACATATTTATAACAGCCAAGATTCCTGAAAAAATACTAATCCTTACTGTGTAATGTACACTGCTATTTTCTTTTTCCATTTTGTTTTTAAATGTTAAATCAATGCATCTCACTTTCACAATGCACTAAGGAGTTGAGATTTACAGTTTGAAAAAACAGTGCAGTAAGCCTTCTATTAATGGCAGAGTAAAGTCTTGTCCTAGTTCTGGCTCCAGACTGGAACATTCCTCTACCTGCCATATTGTCCTCTTACTTGGAAACCATGACTATGCATACCAATAAGCTTCCTATGAGGTCATAACACAAACTCAGCCTAGTGCCCTGCAAAGTACCTTCACATTTTGATAACCATTCCTTGAGTAATAAATATCAAGTCCCCTGGGACACTTGAGTGACATCTTACATTATGGCAATTACACAACTGTGTATCTTACTTGTAAGAATGAGTGTGTACTGATCAACACTTCCATTTCTTTTTTCCCCTTTTCCTAATAGTGTCTTATGCTTCAGACTGCAAAACAGCCAGAGCAAAGAACTTTACATGCCATGATCACTCTGCATAATATCCAGACGCATCTAATAAGCACTTTCTTCCAAGGCAAAAACATTTTACATCTGTATAGTGCTTTTATCTTTGGAAAGCATTTCAACATTCCCCTCGCACTCTGATTCTCACAATGATGCCCCCCTCCATGTTGGAAAGGACTCTGAGAAGGCATCTTTACCAAGAGCTCAAGTTGTCTAATGCCTCCAAACTATGGAGCTTTTCAACACAGACACCTCACATTCCTGAAACAAGGCCTCTAGGATGGAGATCATTAGGTCTGCTTCCACAGGGAGGAACAAGGACTTGGACTAAGGATGACAAAGACATCTCAACCTAATGGGAAGAGACTCCCCAGAGCACAGTGGGGAGGAGGCAGCTGGGTATCCACCTGCACAGAATACCTTAATGAACAGTAGTGCTGATGTCACGGTCATGGGCTATAGGAGTGTTTGCTCTCCCTAACCGGTGCTGCTTCTTCCCTTCCCAGAGCAGGAGCTGAGAGGCGCATGTTGCTTGATGCCCAGCTATAAGCAGGGCAGCACCAGACTCTGTCCACGGGTTAGGTCACATGCAGGTCCCCCTTCCTCTCCAACCCCCAAGATAGTTTTAGAACGTGACACTGGCCAACACGGCAACCAGAAGGCCCAGAACAGATACTCACCAGCAATAGGGCTTCCAGCTGGTTGATATAAATCTCTTCGCTGGCCAGGAAGCCTGAGAGGACCAGCTTCCTCATCTCCAGACCTTTCCCTGCCTCCACCTGCAGGAAAACATACCAAAAGCCAACATCTCATAAGAAACATGCCAAAAGCCCAAGAGCCTCTTTCCATGCCTGTTTTTTTCTCTTCTTTTAACAACAATTTCAAAAGTAGTAGAGCCATATATTATTATTACAGAAATATATTACTACATATACATTATTATATATATATGTAATATATATATAATAATATATATTATTACAGAAAATTTGGAAAAAACAAAGATCTAGAAGAAAAGATAAACACTCATATTCCTGTTGATATCTTGTTTTCTCCCCGATCCTTTTATCCACATTTCCTTGTTTCATATTCATCCATCCATCCATCCATCCACCAACCTAGCCAACTTTATAATGGTGAACAAGAGAACTGAGAATCTGCCCTCCCATCTGGTGGGCTGTTAAACAGGGAAGAGGAGGTGAAAACATTTACAAAGGAAAGTCAGTCATGATTGAGGCAGGGCATGGCCGCATGGGAGGTCCGCCGAGGAAGTGATGTTAATATAAACTGAAAGAAACAGGGAAAGAGAGAATGGAATGAAAGTAGACATGGCCACTTCTGATAAGATCTTCCTGTCCCAAGGGAGCTCAGCCCACAACAGAAGATGTCAGTGTGGGTTGCGCAAGCTTACCTCAGGCACCCCCTCAGCACTACCTCACTGTCCAAGGCACAGACCCACGCTAGCCTCTTCCCTGCTCCGGCATTCACGCCGCCTTATGGTGGAGATCTTGCCCTACTTAGCTTTGAATGCCCCTTTGCCGGCCCAGTGCCCAGCACACAAAAAACACTTTCCCCCTTTTGCAGTACTGAAGATTGAGCCCAGGGCCCTCACACTGAGCTACATTCCCCCACCCCTTGTTTACTGTGAGATAGGGTCTTGCTAAGTTGCTAAGTTGCGCAGTCACTAAACTGTCATCCTTCTGCCTCAGTTCCCCAGAGTGCTTGGATTATAAGGGTGCACTACCATACTCAGCTCCAAATTTTTCTGTATTGAAAAAAAATGTATCATTCTTATTCTGGATCTTCACAAATCATTTCAGCCTGTCTTTCTTGTCTTTCCTTCCCCTCTGCCGCATTTCAAAGCTTCCTTGCTAATCTCTTACATCAACTCTTCACTTCAGTTCCACCCTCCTGCTTGCAGTTGGTTGAAGCCCACTCACTCTGCAGCCTGGATTCTGCTAATTAACCTCTATCTCCCTCTCTTTTCCCCCATCCATTCACAGTAGCTAGATCAGAATGGTACCTGATATCTAGTGCTTGTCAAGGGCTTAATATTAATACTGAGAAAATTGATTAGATTATTGCTCATTTATCTATTCATTCAGCAAATACTTATTAAATATCCAATAGGCTCTGTAGATACAATGGGAAAAAAGCAGACAATCGTCCCTGCTCCCATGTAGCTTGTAATCTAGTGGGAGAGAAAACCAAGTAAATACGCAGCTATCATCTGTGATATGACGTCCAGTATATCCTTTACTTAATCACCTGCAGGGGCCCTAGCACCTCTCTCTGCCCTTCCAGTCTTCTCTACATGCCAGGAGTGTCCAGCCTTTGAGCTTTCTTACTACTGCTCCTACCTAATGCCCTCTCCCACCCCAGTTCTTCTCTTGGCTAAAAGCCACCTCTCCTAAAAGACACAGCTGAAGTCTGACCTCCCTCCATGGTGCTCACCTGTAGCTTCGGCGCCTCAGGAATTGTTGTGCGTGGTACCTTGTGACCAGCCCAGTACATTTATGTGCTACAATCCTCTTGCCTGAAGCCAGCACCAGGTGACACACCTGACATTTACTGGGGGTTGTTATTCCCTTCCTTGCTCTCTTTTAGCCCTCTGACACACTGAGCTGAGTTCTATAGAAACAAGAAACAAGAATTTAAAAAAGAGAGGGGAATGGTCCAAATCATATGCCCAGGAAGTGGCAGAGCTGGAATTCTACCCCAGATCATGTAACACCAAATCCTGCGTCTTTTACTGTTCTGATGACCTTTTAACTCCTCCATAGCTTTTCAAAGCATAAGTACCTTCTAAGCATTAGATGCACACCCTTAACATCAGCTGGGAGAGTGTATGCTAGGAGAGTGCAGGAAGCCATCAGAAATCTTGTAAGCCCCAGAGAAGAGCTGCTTTTCCTCAGTTGGACCACCTGTCCCCAGTGTGTCCTCACAGATTTTTTCCAAGGGAAATTCTTCCCACCCTTTCCTTAAGTGAGGAGCTTAACCCCTTGCCTCCCATCAGCAACCCAGCCGGTAGATCTGTCTGGAGGCTGCTGCCCTCAAAGTTGCTGAAATATTATCTGAGCCTCAAGGAGAGGGAAGTGACTCCCCAGAGATGTCCACACTTTTTTTTGAGAAGTCCACATCTTGATCCCTAAAGCCTATGATTATGTTATTTTAAATGACAAAGGAAACTCTGCAGATGTGATTAAATTTGAGATGAGACAGATTCCTGGGTCATATTCACTCTGAAAGTTTAGCTGAGATTGGGTGGTGGCATTGGAGAGTTTGTGAAATTAAACTGTGCATACTTCACTAACAAGAGGCCTGTTGCTCAGTTACTAAGACTTCTTCATGTTTGCTTTCCCCAGTTCCCACATGTTCCTGGTTTAGAACTGTTTAGAAATTCACAACTATGTTTTCAATCCTTGCGGGTGCTTTTTGTAAAAATTCTCAACATTCATTCATTCCTTCCTTCCTTCTGCACTACGTCAGGTGGTAGGAATTCAAAGATGAAGGAGATAACTTCTGTCCCCAACAAGCCCTAGGGATGTCCATGTGTCCACGATACCCTGGGCACGTTCTCTGAAGAGGTCAGGGCCCCCACAGCCTTGGCCATGCTGCCAGGAAGTCCCTGGAAGCTGCCTTCCAAATGGCATGGCCCCTTCTTCCTCTCCAAGCAGAGTTTATGAAACTCAGCCCTGTTGGACTTGTTCATCCCTGGCACTTTACACATTCTGCGAGGCTGAAAGTTTGTCAGCTTGAGGTCCCCAAATCAAAGACATCAATTCGAGTATGATGGTAAGGACAGTATCTAAAAGATAATGCGCTATGATAAGCCTTGGCCAGCTCTGGCCTGGGCTTCTGCAAAGCTGATGGGCTAAATAAAGCTTCCAAAGGTTTGGTTCTAGGCCAAGACAAGAAATAATCTCTCCAGGGTCCTTGAACTCTGCCAAGACAACAGGGAGAACTGAACAGGCAGGGCTGGCTCTCTGACTGTGCTTCAGAGCTACACCAACCCAGACCAAGCAGCAAGGGTCTGAAACTCTGCAGACAGCAAAATTCAGCTCATGGGTACACCAATTGGCAAGAAGCACCCAGCAGAATCTTCTCATAGATGCTGTCTCTGCGTTTGCAGATTGTGCCCATGCCCAATGGCTTACACCCAAGATAAGCATCAACCTCAGGACATCTGTCCCCTCTCTGTGCCTAGACAGTGCAGGGAAATGAACAAATTCTTTCTTCTCCCCAGCACGAGGCACTGAGCAGGTCTCTTTCAACTACTTCCTCAGCAGAATTTAGAGTGGGTAAGATACAGGTTGGAGATGAAGACCAAATTCCAGCTGCCTCCCCTCCCCCAGGCGCCCTACTATTGTATAAAGCTTTAGGTAAGGCCCATGGGATCCAGGCAGTGTTTCAGAACCTCAGTTGTTCATATTCTACCTTCAAGGCTTGGCCATATTCATATACCACTTAATATCATTACTTGCAACAACTGACTTCTCATAAACACAGCCTTATTCTACGCTTTACACCTGAAATCACAGCAAAGGTATGCAATCATATTTTTCTAATACACATTAAAATATATACTTAACTATTAACATGCATAATATAGATCCAGGTGCCACCTGAAATCATCTCTCAAATCATCACCTATGTTGCCTACACTTTAGGAAATACTCAATGAGGGACACAGGCAGGGCCATCGCTGCATGGAGAAGCAGGAGAGACCTGGGCAGGTGAAACAGAAATATAGGAACATCTCAGACAATCCATTAAAACTTGGCACAGAATAACAGCAGAAGGGTTAACCTGCACTACAAAAGGGCTTTTATTCCTGACAAATGAGTTCCTTAAAATAGCAGCTTCTACAAGCCCCACCTGCCAACCCCACACACCTTTAAATAGAACAGTATGAAAGATTTTTGAGATTTATACACTTTTACAGATGGGAGGTGATGTTGCTATCAGTATCTGCATTATGAGTTTACAGATCATTAACTCCTCACGGGGAAGTTGGGGTTGAGAGATGCATGCAGCAAACTCTAGCTACAGCTCTGGAGAAAATCAATGCTAGCTTTACATCTGCTTCCCCCAGGAAGATGAGGCACCTCGGAAACTACCCTGAAAACAGGACTCATTTACGGGACTGGCATTTGGGCACATGTTCAACAACACGAGCACTGTTTAAGGTAAGTACCCCTGAAGTAAAGTAATAGCAAAGAGGAAAGTGCGTTGGATTCCTACCAACTGCCATGGAAGAATGAGCCAAAACTATCTGCAGCGCGGGACAGGAGTGTATCACCTACCAAGGCCCTTTGGCCATACACATACATGCACACAGAACATGTATGTACATTCATGATGTGTACACAAGCACAGTCTAGCCCTGGCTCAACCAGAAGTGATTTCCCTTCTTGGTTTTTAAAAAAAATGTTTTAAAAATTCATTACAGTGAAAGACACATTGCCATTATCCTCTCGGACTGGTACCTCTGACTGCTTTCTCACTGTATTCCTAATGCTGTACACTTGCCCCCTTGCTCTGAATTCTGTGAGATCGGACTACCATGCCTTGTTCACTTTGTTCCTCCACAGGGCCAGGCACGCTGAATAGAACACAACCTGACAGTGTTTGCTGAATGAGTGAATCAACAAGGTTTCTTTCCACCGACCTTGTTTGTCTTCCTCTAGGATCAAGTGTGGTAGAAAAAGAAAGGCATTCAAGAGGTATTCAGGGTGAGCCTGGAATCCCTAACACACAGGAAAGGCCTCTTGCCCCAGGAGGGAGACAACTCTAGGACTACTCTAGCAGCAAAGGAGAGGGGAAAACTCCATGCAGGCATCATGGGAACATGGGAGGAGAGTCAATTTTTGGTGGGCAACCAGGCCTCCTTTGAGAGCCATGTACCACCTTGTGAGAATACCTCTGAGACAGAACAAGGCCAGGGACTTGGAATACCCTTTGTGAGTGCCAGTGAGCCTCATTCATTCTGCAGATTCTCACTGGCACCAGCCATGCATCAAGGACCATGCTGTGCTCAGCAATGAGTACAGCACAGCCCTTGCCCTTGAGAACCGGGCATGACTGAGGCAGATGTCTAGAGTTCCAAGCAGAAAAACAAAACAAAACAAAACAAAAAAAACCAGGAGCTAAGGCTGAAGTAAGCCAAAGTCTACAGAAAGGGTGCATATGAGGTAGCGCGTATGAGTAGGCCACATCTAGCTGGCAGTGACTTCTCAGAGAAGACCCATTAGGAACCTCACAGACCTCCCATCCTATACATTGCTAAGTTCCTAGTTGGCACTCCTAGTTCATGAGCAGATGTTTTCCCATTGTGTTCCTGGTAGGAACGCTGGTCAGATCCTAAGTCTGCAGGGTCCTCCATAGGCCCAGCAAGAGACGTGACTTAGCCCCAGTGCTCCAAGCCAGCATCAGATCAGAGAACAGGGTTAGGATGCCAGTCCCTGCCAACCTCCCGTGGCAGCTCCTCCGCATTCCCCACCCAGGCCTGCAGCCACTGCTCCACCCAGACTGTACATCAGCCATACTTAACCTGGGTCTGCAGTCTATTTTTACCTCCATTAGCTCCTCCTTGGAGTGTGGGTGGGGCAGGGCTGCAATCCTTATCCTCACTTTACAGTGCAGGAAGGAGGCTCCGGGAGGCTCTTGGACAACCTGCTCTTCTAGCACTGCTCTGCGCACCACGCCCTCTAGGGCCCAAACTGTTAGCAGCTTAGCTTTGCAGGGCGCATACTCCCTGCCACAATCTTCAAAGCCCTCCCTTCTAGCCACAGAACAGGGCAGCTGAGCAACAGGCCAAGGTTAGACCTCTTGGAGGTGGATCCAGGCAAGAGAGGAAGAGCGGTGTAATGTGTCCTGCCAGACTTGAGCAGAGCTGGAGTTCCCAGGGAGAGAGCTGTGCCCCTCAAGAGTGAACAGAGAGCAAGGGATTGGTATAACCACTTCACTCCCACTCTGACACCAGGAGCAGGGCTGCAGAGGATGCCTGCAGCCTAGGTGGACAGGCTGGTCCAGATGTTTCTGGCCTATGCCCATCTGGGGAAAGTGCCTACCTACTGCTGCTTCTACCTCAAAGCCAGCTGTTACTGCCCCTCTTCAGATCCAAGTCTTTTCCTTCAAGGAAGCCTCTGGCTCTTGACCTTTCCAAATGCACTTCTGCCTCAGCCAAGAAGCATCAAGTCCCCGGTCTCCTCGATAAGAGGGGCTGGCTCTCTCGGCAGCCCTTCATGAGTGCCCTGGTCCTCCAGTTGCCATGGAAACAATGAATTACTGCCCACCAATTTCAAGTCAACTATCTCCTCTGGGGGCAGCAGCCAGCCTCACACCGCTGACAACCCACCAGGCGACTCCTGTCACTGCCGAAAAGAGGCTCCCCACCCCTGCACAGCTGGCCAAGGGAAAGCCAGCAGTCACTGCCCCTCAGGACAACTGGTGCAGGGAAGCAAGCACCACAGGTCTCTACTCAGGAACAGCTGCCGGCCCTCGGATCCCCTCACAGGCGCGCGCCAGCCTCTCTCACACTGAATGAGTGAGGTGCTTCCACTCAGCCATGAGGCTCCTGCACACATCAGCCATTTCTGTCCGCGCACGGCTTTGGCGGCGGCCCGGCGGCAGCCCTGCCCCCTCCCGACAAGCATCCAGGGCGTGTCACATTCCCACCTTCACAGCCACCAAGAAGGGGGACCCTGAGCCGGGACTGGTCGGGGTTCCCAGCTCACACTCCTCCAGGAGAAACACATCTTCATCTTCCAGAACCTTGTCCAAAAAGCCTATTGCCTCCTCTTCCTCTTCCATGGCAGCCAGAGCCCGCCGAGGGCAAACAGGAAGCAGGGTCCACGCAGCAGAAGCAGCGCCGCCGCCGCGCCGCGGAGAGGGAGGCAGGCAGGCAGGAGGGAAGCGCGCAGGGCAGGCCTACACCAGCACGCTGGCCTCCCCGGAGTCAGTCCTGGCACCTGGCCACCGGCTCCCGAAGAAAGGCTCCATTATGAGCCTTTTCCTGCGGCCGCTTCCCAGCCCTCCTGCGAGCGGAGCCGCGGGCCCGCCTCCCGCGCGTCCCCACCCTGCGAAAGGGGAAGCGGAGGCTCCGGGCAGTCCCTGCCTGCCTGCCTGCCTGCCTGCCGGCCGCCTCTCGCGCGCGGGGAGCTCGGCCGCCACCGTCCCAGGGCTGTCCGCGGACGGACGCCTG